>NW_013955431.1:3936-5420 GCF_001266775.1 Austrofundulus limnaeus
AATATTTAATTTGTAAGTTAAATACTTAGTTTATAAACTATGACATTTATAAATGTATAAATCATTTGGTAAAAAACTGACTGAAAATAAATCTGTTCTTTTTTTTCTTATGAAAGGCTAAATAAAACAAAAATATTGGTGGTAATTTTTGACTGTAACTTTACAAACGGCACCACATACAGAATCATCTGCAGAGAGGACAACAACCAGCAGCGTTGGATCATGGAGGTGATGGAGGTCAGGAAGTGAGCCCACCCAGAGGGCCTACAAACTGTCATACACCTGAGTGACATCCTCCAGCAGGAGGAGGTGTCGGCCCATCATCCTGAGCAGCCAGCACCACCTCCAAACATCAGCTGTGACACCTGATGAGGACAAGTAAAACGTTCAAACATGTCGGGTATGTTTGAAGAGGCATAAAATAACTCAGTAACAAAGAGAAGTTTTGTGATTTATTAGATATAAACGTAGACATGATGAACTTCACTGGATCATAATAACTTTGGTTTGTTCATTTTGCATTCTTCTCTATCTGTTTTTATTGTTTATAATTCATTTTGTTTCTTTTATGTGGTTTAGGTTTGTGTCATTACAATCCACATGTTTACTCTTCAAGAATTTAAGTCTTTCAGTCCGATCTTTAATCTGTTTGTCCCTCTTTGAGCTGAGCAGAAAATAAAGCCTGTGAGATGATCCTTGGCAGCATCCCACAGGGTGCTGTTTGACACATCGTTATTATTCTTGGACATCTGTTCTCTGAATTTAAAGGCTTCAAATTTAGTGTCATTAAGACAACTTGTGTCCAGTCTCCATAAGGTGTCTTTTTGTTTTCTGTTTAGGGTTAGTGTCATAAACACACCTGCATGGTCACATATGTCTCAGTATCACATTATATGCCTGTCTGTTTTAAACATGTGCTCAACAAGTGGTCTATTCTTGAATAAACCCTGCGGGGGAGAATAAAACGTAAAATGCTTTTTGTGTGGATGTATTTCTCTCTGTATGTCAGTCATTCCTATTTCAACAGTTTTTTAATTTAAAGTGCTTCAGGTTGCATCTTTTTTGTCACATTTGTGGAGTCTAAAGAGGTATTTAAGCAGATAATCCAGTCGCCTCCACAGATTAGGATTCCTGATTTGTCTTTTTTATTAAATGTTTGTCATAACCAGGTGCTCTGTAGACATTCAACAACTTTACTTCTTTGTTGTCATCAAGGCCTTTAAACAATAAATATTGTCCTTCTTTATCTGAGAGAGAAACTGGAAGTTTACTCTGTTTGATGTATGAGTTACAACACCTCTCCTGTTTTTTCAAAAGAGGAATAATACGCATTTTCAAATCCAGATTTAGAACCTTTTTTGCTTTTTAATTTAGAAAGATGCGTTTCTTGTAAAAATGTAATTTCTTGATTTTCTTGTTTAATTTTATCCATAGTCTCATTTCTTTTTAAAGGATTATATAAACCCATTCACACAGTGCTGGCT
>NW_013955431.1:6420-7581 GCF_001266775.1 Austrofundulus limnaeus
AAATAAATTAACATAAATGTCTAAATATAAACTACATCTTTCAACATTCACATCACTTTTTTACTTTTGAACTAAATCTATCATCTCTCAATTAAATATACTACAAAATATTTTCTGTTCCATTTTTCTTAAGAACCTAAGTAGAAATAAGAAAATAAAAACATATTTTGGAGTGTGAATAAGAGTAATTCTGAAATATCTATATAAAAAAAAACCTTGCCCTAATAGCTGTCTGGTTTCTCCCTGTGATAAGTTATAATCTGTCTCTACCTGAGAAGACTCTCCATCATCATGGTCCCTGCTGCTGGATCTGGTCTAATGTCTCCTTCCTGACTTCACTCCTTCTATGGTAGCAATAAAGATTTATTTTAAATATGTGGAAAGTAAGTGAGCACAAGTTCTGCACAGGAACTAAACAGGACCTGCTTTATAGCATTAACCAGCAAGGGATGTAATATAGGTAACAATATTAAATGGACTGTACTTACAGCATCTTTCTATCCAACCAGGATACTCAAAGTGCTTAATACTTTAATCTATGCCCTCATTTTTCCATTCACACAGCACTCTATTAGAGCTCTACAGAGTAAATACAGGTGAATCAATTTATAGAAACTAATCAGGCCTTTAAATCACATTCATTTCTGCTTCTCTCGATGCTGCAGCCACACAAGGGGCAGACATTACAAATATGGTCACAGGGTAAAAGGTCACAGGTGACTGGAGGTGATGGGATTTTTTTAAAATAAAATAATAATAATGACAGCTTCTTGTGGAGCAGCTTTATGAGAATGGGATGTCAAAGTATCTTCTATAAAATTTCACCCACATGGTATTAACTGTAAAATCTGGAATGAATGGTGGTATTACCTGTGGAAGAATGTCTTTCTCTTAAGTGGGTACATTTCTCTGAGGGATACATCATGAGTGCATTATCACAGTGACGGTGACACATTTATATATTATTTATTATATTTTAAAATAGTGATATTCCATTGTTGGATTTCCTGTGAAAACATCCAGATGAATGTTGGATGTGCCTACGCTGCTTCACTTTAGAAACTAGAGAGAAAATATACACCGGTATTCGTCAAGTGACAGGTGCCACGCCCCTAGGGCGGGACATCCGTCATGTCCATATATGGTCAACTTCCGGTGACT
>NW_013955431.1:9824-10344 GCF_001266775.1 Austrofundulus limnaeus
GGTAAAACCTGTTGATGAACAGCCTGAAAAAAAAAGTAAAAATGCTTCAACCTCTACAGAATTAGATAAACAAAACGCTAATCTCCAAGCTGATGTTAGAATCGGCACGTTTTTTACCCCCGTATCTGAATCTAGACCGGACACCGAGGAACGGCCCGGAGCTCCTAAAAAAAATAAAACTTTATTTATATTTAGAACCCAGGTTCCACCAGCGCATCTGTTGCACAGAGAGTTCTCTTTAGAGAAATATGGATACACCGCGAGCGTGGGTTACGTGTTCAGTTATCATAGAGGAGATGTAGGTTTTTACCAGATTCGCGACAACGAACAGTTTTCAACCGACACACCCCAGACCATCATAAAATACGAAGACTGGCTTGTTCTGATAGCGTTAGTTCCGTTAGATGAGTTTATTCCTAAAACAAATCCAGATGTGTCTGACAAAAATCGTGTTATAATTTGGAGTAACCCACCCACCAGAGCTGAGATAGCTCAAAAAAAAACAGTTATATGAAGCCTC
>NW_013955431.1:11344-11729 GCF_001266775.1 Austrofundulus limnaeus
GGTACAATCTCCCCAGCTCGTCCTGCTCCTTCGAACTTAGAAAATTCACGCAGCCTTATGGAACGAATAAAGAGGACTCTGTTATTATTTTTTTAAAACTGAGCGAAGGTGGAAGTTTTAAAAGTATTCAAGACTTGGTCAAGCAGATGAGAAGCGCCTTACACGAGTACACCACGGCTGTAGATCTTTCTTTTAATTCTTTTAAAACTTCCACCTTCGCTCAGTTTTAAAAAAAACAATAACAGATTCCTCTTTATTCGTTCCATAAGGCTGCGTGAATTTTCTGAGTTCGAAGGAGCAGGACGTGCTGGGGAGATTGTACCACGTGTGAGGATAAATGATTTCACAAAGTCCGACTTCCCATTCTCCTGATAATTCCATAGGT
>NW_013955432.1:0-1813 GCF_001266775.1 Austrofundulus limnaeus
GTTTCCGACTGGTCAAAACAGAGTCTGTTATATCCGTGCCTTTAGCACTAATGTCTTTTGTCCACTGATAACAGTAATCCTTCACCCCAGCATCACTCTCCTGATCCTCCTGGGGGATCTAAGGGGTTCCCAGGCCACAGAGGATATAATCCCTCCATTGAGTTCTGGGTTTCTTCCCACTTGGGACTTGCCCTTAAAACGTCCAATCCAAGAAAGCCTCTTAATCAGATGAACCACTACAACTCCTCCTTTCGCTGATAAGGAGCAGCACCTCTCTCTTGCGCCTGGCCACCTTATGAAGAAACCTAATTTCAGTCGCTTGTATCCAGGATCTTGTTCTTTTGGTCACAATCCAAAGCTCATGGGCAGAAGTGAGGGTTGGAACGGTGGACCAGTAAATTCAGAGCTTTACCTTTTTGGCTCAGTTCTTTATTCACCAAGACCAAAGCATTACCCTCATTACTGAGCCTGAGGCCCGAATCGGTTGATTTATCTCCTGCTTCAATGTTTCATAACTCGTTACTTGAACTCCTTCATCTGAAGCAATACTTTGATTCTTGAGGAAAAACATTTTTTGGTCATCTTTTCATTATCATAAATCATCCCTACAGGTGGAGAAGTGGTGGCAGCTTTAATTCGATTTATTTCACTTTTTAAATAACCTAAATGACCTAATTTCCCTCTGGGATCCATAAAGTAGGCCTATTTTTGAATTGAATTAAATTTGAATTGAATAAGCAGAAGAAACTATTTCAGGTTATTAACGTATGAAGGTCTTATTTTGAAAAGCCATACGGAAAAACTAGGAYGTCATGGTGAACTCGACATCTGCTGTTCACACAGAGAGGAGGAGGAGGAGGGAGGCAGCGGGGATACAGTAACCTGCCACAGGGACTCACATGGTCTTGCCGCAGCGGAGCACAAACCTCAGGGACTCTCCTAACCTCTGACGCTCTGCTACTTTTTCTACATTTCCACTTCTCACGTTTTTATTTTTTTTTAGGTTTTCATCTTAAAGAGTTACATTTCTTCATCCTTCCACACTCCCGCAGCCCAGAGTGTCGGCCAGACTCGGGCCGGTGAAGCAGCGAACATGGCTCGGGAGAACGGAGACACCGGCAGCGGGCAGACGTGGAAGAAACACATCGACGACATCAAGACGATCTTCGACTTCAAAGAACTCCTCGGAACGTGAGTGGCACGCACGCGCCCTTTGACCGAGCTCACGCGAACAAAAGCCTCGTCCTTTTTGAATGTTCCAGTGTGCACACCTGGTGTCTGTTTACAGTTCAGAGTTTACAAACTAGAGTGTRATTAACATCGCRCACCTGTTCTTTGTTCTCATTAGCATCAATAACGCGCGTTATCTGTGGGTTAGTCAAAAATAACTAACTAAAAAGTAAAAATTTACACTGTAACATAGGATGCTATAAGGAAACTGTGGAAATTAAGTCTCATTTGCACAAAAAATGGATGACAGTGTAAAGCTGTGTTTGAGGTAGGTGTAAAATTTACACGACAATAGTTCAATCTTACGCATCWAATTCACAAAATTTAATATCAAAACAGTTTTGGAAATTTTACAGCGCTCATCCTTATCTAAGCATTTGTACGTGTTCAACTTCTGGCATTCAAAAGTGGKTGCTGCAGCACTCTATGCACCCGTACTTCCAGTAGCTTTGATTTTACAGTGTTTTCTGTGGATATCAAGCTTGTTAAGTCTTGTTAGGAATACGTCATGTGTTGTCGAGACTTTTTAAAAGGGCTGTACCTTTTTATTAAAAAAGGGGTGTGTGTGTGTGTGTGTGTGTGT
>NW_013955432.1:2813-6154 GCF_001266775.1 Austrofundulus limnaeus
GAAAATGTAACATTTTCTTTTTTTTAAACATTATAAATGTCATAAATGGATTGTTGTAAATGAGTACAAATTCTCTCAACTGTAGATATTTGAATAGTGGAGATATGATACAATTTGTGTAACAAGGTATCTGTGTTTCAGGATTTTTTGGGCATGTTTTAAAGGGCAGCCTCGTGATGTCACGCAGCTGCCTTCAGTATAACCCCGCCCCCTGTTGCTCTAATGGAAAAGAAAACAAACATTGTTTCCTCAATTACAGGAATATTCAGGGTTGTGGGCGTGGTTTAACCTCCTCCAGTGGACACGCCCCCAGCATTCCAGATCACAGCTAACTGATTTTTTTTCATTACTTTTAACACATAATTTTATAAGTTTAACATTATTTTTAATTGTTCGAACTTGGCTGGGTGATTRTTAACACATTTCTGTGGTGTGACAACCTCAGAACACACATTTATTTTTACTTTACACAGTCTTTAAATYAAGTAGCCATTAGARGTARSGCTAAAACTGATTAACTTTTCGAGCCAACATGATTCATGATGGCCCCATGGCCATCTGGCTTTACGGAACACAAAAACTCTATAATRCATTGAGTTTTACAGATGTTGAGCTAAGATTAGCTGTGGTAGTATCTTGAGTGTCATCCACAATGCATACTGTCAGTCATCGTTCATTACATTAGGATTTTTGCTCAGAACTTTAGTATTACACGTTGGAGTCAACAGGTTTTGTGAAATCAGAACTCTTGTCATTTTTCCACTCAGACTGTCAGAACCACCCATCTAAAATGTTTGACAGAACTTCAGGTGACTAACTCTGCTGCTTTTGTTTATGTGTTGTCAGAGGGGCYTTTTCCGAGGTGGTCCTGGCCCAGGAGAAGCAGAACGGACGGATGTTTGCGGTGAAGTGCATCCCCAAGAAGGCTCTGAAGGGGAAGGAGAGCAGCATCGAGAACGAGATCGCCGTGCTGAGGAAGTGAGCGCCGATGCACAAARACACAAGCTTACTTATTCCTGGTTACCGGGGCAACTGTGCATCTCCCCTTTCCTTTCCTTCTGTGCAAAGATACCCCTTCATCCCTCCCCCTGCAAATCAACCTTCCACCCCCAGGTCACGATCCACAGCCCACCTATTAAACACAGGGCTAGTCCTGGACGTCCTGGGGCCCTAAGCTGGATATGATTGGTATTTTGCCAACACTATAACATGTTTCATCTATGAACACAGTTGACTGTTAATGAAGCACAATCACTAGAACATGCAAAGCTGTCTATTCTTAGTGGAAGGATGTGGATCAGCGGTTGGAGCAGTCGTCCAATGAGTATAAGAGGTTTAATTCCTGGTAGTCACACATTGAGGTCATTCTAGGCAAAACCCTTTACCCCTCATTGCTTCAATCTGTGCCCCACTGGTGTCTAAATATGATCTAAAGCAGGGGRGTCCAAACTTATTCCCTGAGAGGGCCAAAAGGAAAATCTACTCAAGGGCTGCGGGCCAAATGCAGTAATGTAATTGAGGAAATGCATATACTGTACTTCTTAAGTAAAGTATTTTTACTTTTTATGATTTAGCCAAGAGCCAGTGCAGTGGCCCACYTTTTGTTTGTTTGTGTTTTTAATCCGTACACTTGCTCGAGCAGCAAAGGCTCATGGGACATTTCATATGTTGATAAAATATGAGTATTTGTAGTCTTATAAAGTTTTCAAATCTACATGTGTGCTTAAATCTAGTGTAAATATCTTCTTTGGTTTCTTGTATTTTATATTTAATCTTAATATAATTCAGTGGCAAAGTCAGCTATCTGTGCTACAGTCCCTTTTTAGTCATTAGGCCATTGGATGTAATTACTGTACATGGAAATACAAAGTTTCTACAGAGGATGATAGGCAATTAAAAACTGCTGGCGGGCCAAATCAAATGGCTTTGTGGGCCAATTTTGGCCCGCGGGCCCTACTTTGGGCACCTCTGATCTAAAGCACTGCTTAGACTCTATAGAAGGATTTATTCAGATGAAGTAAAACCTGGTATCATGTGTTGGAGCAGAGAAAAGACCAGGATTCATCTTCCCTGTTTTAAGTAAAGATGAGTTGCCTTCAYAGTGTTTGTATGAGATGAGGTTTAGCTTGTACTACACCAAAATGTATCTCAGCATCTGTATCTAATTTTGTGTTTTCTAATCAAGGCAGGCATCTCGAATTGATTGACTTCAACAGTTAATTCATCAGTTGCTGGTGTACAATGATTGATACATTTACGAAAGTTTCACAGAAATCTGTTCAGTGATGAGATATTTTGCTAACAGCTTCTTGTTAATTCTTTCACAAAGATATTCTGAATAGGGCTGGAAATGCTTCGTGCACGGCGAACAGAGTTCTATGTTTTCATGTGCCTTTCCATGTTTTTGAATGGACCAGTGCATCAGCATGAGCWCAGCGCCCAGTTACAGCTGCATCTCCTCTGGTCCAGCTGTGAGATTATTGGTGGATTTGAACGAAATGGGTGTTGTGGTCGKAGCCACCTGCCGCAGTCGTTTCCATCGCCGCGTGACGTCGCCTGCCTGTTGCACATCCCGGAGGCACGATAATGACAGATGATGTCTATGTTTAGCAGCAGAATGTGCCGTCCAAATCACAAAACTGACACGTAATTTCAGGTTCTGGGGCTGCTGCTGAGAAATGGGAAAACTGCAAATATTAAACTGATGCAGTAACACATCATACGTTGATAGTGGCTGAATGCAGACTGTGTTTGTGTGCAGGCTGACATATAAAACCACACAATCAGTCTGGAGTTTTGGTAGAAATCATGTGGTGACCTCCAACACCTGTTGGATTATTGATGACTTTCTAGACTTAGTGAATTGAAGATTTCTGCCTTCCTTGGAATGTGCACGATTGTCAGCAAATATTAATTTAAAACCTTTCACACACCTCTCAAGGATTCTATGTGATCTTTTTGGTAAATTCATTTTTGTGTGAATTCAAAATCCACTCTGTTCTCCGGTTTCTATTGTTCTGTATGTTTTTTGCAGTCTAACTACTTTTGCACACTTAGTGCAATTTTAGCCAGTCAAAATGTAGGATTTAGGATATCAAAACGTTAAACTGCCTGCCATGTATCAAAATACGGAAGTGGTTTTTTAACTAGCCTTTTAAGACGTTTAGCTTGTCCCTTTGACTGACCTTTTAGCAATTTTAGCATTGAGCTATCGCTATCCTATTGCTGCATTTATATTTTTAGTTATCATTTTGTTGTTTTTAGTTTTCTTGAGCCGGAAAAGGACAGAGTGCCTTCTCCGGGTCAGTGGGGTCGCCCTGTCTCAAGTGGAGGAGTTTAAG
>NW_013955432.1:7154-8482 GCF_001266775.1 Austrofundulus limnaeus
ACACACACACACACACACACACACACACACACACACACACACACACACACACACACACACACACACACACACGAACCACCCTCAACATGCTGCTGTAACCATGGAGAGGTGAGAGGAGAAGCAAGCGAAATGAGCACAAGGTGTGATGGGAGAAACGATGGAAGATAAAAACGATTATTGATTCACATTTTTTTTGACAAGCTTSTGCCGGCAGGGGAGAGGAAGGATGAATTTGCAAAACAACCCCAATTTCAGCGCCAATCGCTGTTTGCTTGTAATCGCTACAAAACCAAAACTCGRGTCTTGACTGGAGTCACTTTTTCACTCTGTGAAACTCAAGCACGAGAGTATGACCTCATCAGTGAGCAACATTTCTGCAGTTCAGGAGCAAATATTGGGAACAAAAGTCATTTAGCMTGGYGTAAARAATGAAAAGCTTCTCTCACAGTTTGTCTTTGCTTAACAGGATCAAGCATGAAAACATTGTGGCCCTGGAGGACATCTACGAGAGTCCAGACCACCTCTACCTGGTGATGCAGCTGTGAGTTCATCTCCTTCCTCGTTCAGCTGTTGGTGTATTTCATGTTCGATGTGTTTTTGTTTTTCAGTGTTTTTCAGACAAGAACAAAAKCTCTTACATTATTCATATGCTGGAYACGATCGATTCCTTTTGTTTGTAGCATTTGAATTGTAGCAACAATTTTGTAAGGTAAGGGAAGTAGTCACAGTCAAATCAATCAGTATGTGTGTAAGAGACAGCTGGTATCACTGGGTCTAGTCCAGGGGTCATCAGTACGGTGCCCGCAGGCACCTGGTCGCCTGCAGAGACTTTCTGAGTCGCCCGCTGGACACATTCTGAAAATAGCACAGATCAACTGACCGTCAATAGAAGCAGCGCACTAAATGCTAAACAAATGGAACCAAAAGTCACCTGTGTGTTCTTTGGAACTTTTATTAACAAAACACTTTTTTTTTCCAAAGAATATCAACAAGATCTACTGTTAAAGCCACATCTCCCGTTAAACCCAACAAACTCTCAACAGGTTCTCTCCTGCTGCATCTCTCTCTGATTCCTGCAGACTGCAGCTCCTCACAGGCACACACTTAACTCCACCTCCAACCCCCACCCTTTGGAAAATTAACCATTAAAGCACAGTTTGTTTACCTCTGTGTAGAGGGGAAAAAGAGCATTAAAACGTAGGAAAACAAATTATTTTCACGATTGGGAGAAATTTTTTTTCTGTACTTGTTTTTTTTATGTATCTACAAGAGTTAGTAGGAATGATGAGCACAAAGGGCATGAGTTAAATGTTTTACTGGTAAAAGTT
>NW_013955433.1:0-512 GCF_001266775.1 Austrofundulus limnaeus
GTGTCTCAAAACTGTATCAAAGTCTTCTTAGTTTTGTTGCAGGTGTCTCAAAACTGCCTCAACTCTTAGTTTTTTTGCAGGTGTCTCAAAACTGTATCAAAGTCTTCTTAGTTTTGTTGCAGGTGTCTCAAAACTGTCTCAACTCTTCTTAGTTTTGTTGCAGGTGTCTCAAAACTCTCAACTCTTCTTAGTTTTGTTGCAGGTGTCTCAAAACTGTCTCAACTCTTCTTAGTTTTGTTGCAGGTGTCTCAAAACTGTTTCAACACTTCTTAGTTTTGTTGTGTCTCAAAACTGCCTCAAACCCTTCTCAATTTTGTTGTCCATGTCTCAAAACTGTATCAAAGTCTTCTTAGTTTTGTTGCAGGTGTCTCAAAACTGTCTCAACTCTTCGTTTTTTTGCAGGTGTCTCAAAACTGTATCAAAGTCTTCTTAGTTTTGTTGCAGGTGTCTCAAAACTGTCTCAACTCTTCTTAGTTCTGTTGCAGGTGTCTCAAAACTGTCTCAACTCTTCT
>NW_013955433.1:1186-2082 GCF_001266775.1 Austrofundulus limnaeus
ATTTTTTCTTTATCAAACAAAAAAAAATCTCTAATTCTTTTAAAAACATTCTTTTGAAAATCTGCTTCAGGAAGATGTTTTTTAACCTTCTGCTACTTTTAGCTTTAAGCTAGCCTTTTGCTGCTTTTAACTACCATTTGCTATTTTTAGCTAACCTTTAGTTACTTTTATAAAACTTTGGTACTTTTAGCTTTCAGCTAGTCTTTACCTTGTCTTGTTTTAGCCAGTGTTTGATACCTTTAGCTACTATAGCTGAACACCGTATCACCTGATGTTACTGAACGTCACAATTATAAAAACATTTCCTGCACATTAAACTCTAAGTTATTTACAGTTTATGTTTATCTTACTCAGGATTTATCCTCCTTTGAAACGTTAACTATCTACTGTCTACAGCTGCAGGTAATAATGTTTTTATCTGTGTGTTTCTTTGCATGTCTGTTAGCAAAATATCTCATGAATCAGTGGATGGATTTTAATGACACTCCTAAAAAGTAATCATTGTTTTAAATTCTACAGCTGATTATATTTTGGAGTCAACCTAATTCAAGATGGCCGCCACAGCTCAATAGAATTTAGCAAACACAACAATGTGTATAACTCAAGACAGATTAGGAGCTAAAGTTTGGTGTGGTAGTAGCCTAAACTGATGCTCAACACATGCATTAGTCTGTGAGCTAACAGATGTAGCGAGGCCTCACGAGGTTGTGATTATTTACAAGGTTTGACCAACGCAGCTATGACTCCGCCCCTTCCTGCCACAGGCTGATGTCAGTTTTTCCTTCTGTTTGGTTCTGATTTCTGATGCCGTGTGCAGCAGCAGCAGCAGCAGCAGCAGCAGCAGCAGCAGCAGCAGCAGCAGCAGCTGTATAAATTATACAGCATTAAACTGATGA
>NW_013955433.1:2776-4227 GCF_001266775.1 Austrofundulus limnaeus
TCTGAGATGTGAGGTGGGGTGAAGATGTGGACGGGAAGTGAAAAACCAGCAGAGACCTGAGAGATGATCATGAAGAATAAAAGCTAAAGAGCAAAACTAAAACTTAACCTAAAAACTGAACAAAAAAGCTTAAATTAGCTGAAGTTTAAAGCTAAATTAAGAAAAACTAAACCTAAAACAAGCTGAATCATATCTAATAAAAGACACCAACTACAGAGTAGCTAACAACTAAAAATAGCAAACAGCTGCTAATGGTTAAAATGATCAAAACTCTAAAAACTACACCACAACATTAGCTAAAAATAAAACCAGAACAGTTAAAAGTTAAATTATCAGAACAGTAGTGAAATGCTGAAACTAGCAAACAGCAGCTACAGGTTAAAATGATCAAAACAGTAACTAAAAGCTATAAAAACTACACCGAAACATCAGCTGAAAATAAAACTAGAACAGTACCCAAAAGCTAAAGTTATCAGAATAGTAAGTAAAAGCTAAAACTAGCAAACACCAGCTACAAGTTTATATTAACAAAACAGCAGCAAAGAGCAAAAACAGCAGGGCGGTGTCAAAATCCTAAAACTAAAGGAAATGTGGCCAAAAAGCTAAAACAAATAGCAGCAACTAAATATAAAAACTAGCAAAACAGCAGCTAAAAGCAGACGCGAGAAAAATCAAGTCAAAAACAAGTTTACTAAAGATCTCAAAAGCAATTTGACCTTTTTTAGCTTTTAGATAGCATCTTACTACTTTAGTTTTAGTCAGTGTTTTGTTTTAGGTTAAATGAGCTGATTTCAGCCTCTTCAGCTGATTTCAGCAGTCATTCAGCTGATTCCAGCTTCTTCAGCTGATTCCAGTCTCTTCAGCTGATTTCAGCCTCTTCAGCTGATTTCAGCAGTCATTCAGCTGATTTCGGTCTCTTCAGCTGATTCCGGCCTCTTCAGCTGATTTCAGCCTCTTCAGCTGATTTCGGTCTCTTCAGCTGATTCCGGCCTCTTCAGCTGATTCCAGCCTCTTCAGCTGATTCCAGCCTCTTCAGCTGATTCCAGCCTCTTCAGCTGATTTCAGCCTCTTCAGCTGATTCCAGCCTCTTCAGCTGATTCCAGCCTCTTCAGCTGATTTCAGCCTCTTCAGCTGATTTCAGCCTCTTCAGCTGATTTCAGCAGTCATTCAGCTGATTTCAGCAGTCATTCAGCTGATTTTGGTCTCTTCAGCTGATTCCGGCCTCTTCAGCTGATTTCAGCCTCTTCAGCTGATTTCAGCAGTCATTCAGCTTATTTCAGCAGTCATTCAGCTGATTTTGGTCTCTTCAGCTGATTCCGGCCTCTTCAGCTGAGTCAAGCCTCTTCAGCTGATTCCAGCCTCTTCAGCTGATTTCAGCCTCTTCAGCTGATTCCGGCCTCTTCAGCTGATTCCGGCCTCTTCAGCTGATTTCAGCAGTCATTCAGCTGATT
>NW_013955433.1:4756-5499 GCF_001266775.1 Austrofundulus limnaeus
GCAGGGATGAAATGCACGGGGTACCTCAGGGATCAATATTAGGACCTCGTCTATTCATATTTTATATAAATAAATTGGGACAGAATTTTTCAGATGCTAATTTGCATTTTTATGCAGATGACAGTTACTTATTGCACTGGATCCACTTCTACTCTTCTACTATAACAAAAAGCCTTCTCTTCTATCCAATGCTTTTTATTAAATTTAAAACTTGTTCTTAACATAAGTAAAACTAGATTGATGATGTTGTCCAGATCCAGAGTTCCTCATGTGATCCTCTCTGTGTTGTCTTCCTGTGGAAATCAAATAGAGCTGGTTCACACATGATTCCCTCTTTTTCAGACCTCATGAGGAACATCTTATGAAAAGGTTCAAATTAAAGCTGGGCTTTTAGTTCTGAAATAAGTTATGTTTTTCATATTCTGTGAAAAACCGGCTTGTCTGCATTTTCACTGAGAAATGTTGACTCATACGTTTCACTCACACAGTTTCTGCTTTTTTCTGTCCCTTTGCTCAGACTGAATTAGCGAAGGCTTTCGTTCACTCAGCTCCATCTTCATGAAACTTGTTACAAGAATCTTTTAGACTGAATTCAGTGCTTTTAAATCGAAACTAAAAGTTCTTGAGGTTGATTCTATGACGTGTACCTGTGTCCTATAGCTTGATATTTCTTTGAACTGTGTATTTTTCTGTGTATTTTTTGCTGCCTCTTGGCCAGGACACCCTTTAAAAAAAGTTTTTTA
>NW_013955433.1:6172-7189 GCF_001266775.1 Austrofundulus limnaeus
GAGGAGTACTACAGCATCAAGTCCCGCAGTGAGCTGATGTTCGAGAAGCAGTCGACGAGACATGGGTTTACCAAACGGTCCACGCCTGCCGCAGGTACAAACATCAGTTTTAGACCCTCAAACCTGATGAACTCAGCAGATCTGACTCCATACGTCAGGATCTTTACCTTAGATTGATCCAGTTTCTGTGCATATAGTGGTGAAGCCACAGGAGGAAGACAGCGTGACGGATCAGCTGTACGGCGAGATCAAACCAGCTGTGGACGGAGCCAACTACATCGTCAAACACATGCACAACAAGAACGACTACAACGAGGTGAGACAGAAGGACTTCTTTAAAAACATGGATACATTTAGAACTAAAACCTGTCCACTGTCCTCACAGGAGAAGGACAACTGGAGCGGTATTGCTCGGACGGTGGACCGCCTCTGCCTCTTCCTCATCACTCCGGTGATGACTCTTGGTACCATCATCATCTTCCTGATGGGCCTCTGTAACCACCCCCCATCCCTGCCCTTCAAAGGAGACACACATGACTACACAGAGGCCAGTGCACGCCTGCTGAATCATTGAAGAATCTGTTCATGTCCCCAAATCAGAATACAGAAGAGTTAACATCAGGGTTTTGACTGTATCGTTGAACACTGATCAGGTCAGTGGTTTGTAAAAACCAGTGGTGGGCAGCATTAACCTAAAAGTTTGTTCCACTAGCCCTAAAGCACTAACTCAAAAATATAGGTCCTCTAATTCTAAAGCACTAACACACTAAAAAAATTAGCAAAAGCTAATTCTAAAGCACTAAAATAACCCAGTCATCTCATGGAACATTGTATGGGGGCAACATGAGTCGCATGTTGCTACGCTGCTCTCTTTAGTCTCATATTTGACTTTTCACAGCCATGTGTCAATGCGGTTTAGGGGTGTAATTTGTTAAAACAGAACTTTCACTCGTGGTGAGATATTAAACAGTTGTTGAGGATTGCTAGCTCTGGCTGGTCATTTTCATGCGTTTATGG
>NW_013955433.1:7979-9257 GCF_001266775.1 Austrofundulus limnaeus
GCTCTGGAAGCTGCAGGGTAAGATGCAGCTGTCCATGAAGACACAGAACACCTCAGAGTCTGGAGAGCAGAAAAACTGGTAAAGATTATTATTTTTTATAATTTAAATGTGTAATTTCACATCTTTATGTACAATGATTAAACTGTGATTAATTGATACTTTCAAAAAGACAAGATTAGTTAGTTAACTTGCCTTATCACCATACAACAGACCAACATGTATTTATTTATTTATAGCTAGAGAAAACCCTCCCAATCAATGTGACGTTTTACCCCTGAGGAGGGGCCAGACTGTATTTTGGTCCAGCTGAAGGATTTATTATTTGCAATTCAATGTTCAAGTCTTAGTTTGAATTTGTCTCCGGGTTCGTATCTCACCTCTCAGTAAAAACATGTTTGTAACAGTTTTGGTGACCCCGACGTGACTGGTTAACCTTGGATAGCAGAGAACCTTTGACTTTTATGTTCCACTGCTGTTGTAGAACCTGAGAGGGTTTTGAGATTTCAACTGCTGAGACCAAGAAAAGTCAAGCTTTTGAGATGCCTTCTTTTATCCCAAAGAGGATTTCTGCCAGGTTCTCCAGAAGGTACCAGTGGTGGAAGTTAAGATTCATCGCCTGGAGGAGATGAAGGCTTTGAACGAGCCGACACGTTCACGAACGAGGCTGAGTGTAAAAATTAGGACGTGGAAGAGACTGGAAGTGGTTCTTGAAGCAGGTCTTCCTGGAACTCACATGGTGTAAGACCAAAGAGTCTCTCAGGGACAATTCAGCACCTATGAAATCAAATGAAGCATTCTACAGAAAGATTTCTCCTCAGTACTGAGAAGAAAACATGAAGTCATCAAAGCCAGACTGGACTCATCAGTTTCTTTCAGGTGAATTTAACTCACGTTGTCTGAAGGTCACGGTCTTGTTGTTCAGATGATTTGTGACGGTGCAGCAGTAGATCAGATCTGTGTCGTTGTCTGAAACCATCAGAGAGCTGCTGATGCTGTAAAGCTGATCTTCAGTCTGATGGACTCTGGTTCTGGTCTGCAGAGTCAGGTTGGATGCAGGGATGGTGGACCAGGTGAGTCCAGGTTCAGGGTAGATCCCCCCTGAGCTGCAGGTGATCCTGTTCTCCTCCTGACTCATGTGGACCTCAGAGACTGGAGCTGAAAACATATAAAAGAAGTTCTGATTCTGTGAAAAGTGATGTCACCTAAACTCTAATGGGTCAGTGGTTCTGGGTCTGTCTCATACCGTCCACTCTGAGGTGGACAAATGAGTTCCTGCTC
>NW_013955433.1:10257-10841 GCF_001266775.1 Austrofundulus limnaeus
CTAGTAATATATTTACTGAGAAAAATGTTGACGTGTTCAATACTTATTTTACCTGCTGTATGTTTCTGTGGTAACAAGTGCTCTGAAACTAACCTGGTCCTAACCAGGTTTAAAGTGAAGTTTATTTAATCTGTTGTTTTTGAGCAGGAAAGTCATTTTACTGCAGAAAATTGTTCCTCTAACTAAGTTTTACATTGCAAGTTACATTCTCTACCTTTACTATATGAAATGAAACAGACACTTAACTAAATTAAATTTCTAGAGAAAACAAACTTTTACATTTTTACATTGAACTTCATTTAAAGCTAAACAACAATCTAAACCTAACCCAAACCCGAAACATCCCCCTTCTTCTCAATCAGTGTGGATTTTCCCAGTGAGGCTGATTGAAAACACCAGTTCCTTCAGATGTTTGAGTAAAACCAGCTTCTGATCAACCTGATGTTCTGACAGGTTTTACTGGACGACCAGCTGACGAGACAGAAAACTATCAGAGTCTGAGGAAAGTTTCAAAGGATGTCAGGATCTGTGTCTCTGATTGGTTTTCAGTTTTTCCCTGTGGTCCCTCTGCCCCGGGTCAAACA
>NW_013955434.1:0-751 GCF_001266775.1 Austrofundulus limnaeus
GTGTGGAAGGGGGAATGGAGGATTCCACCTCTACAGTGAAGACCGCTGGTTCAACTCCCTGGACTGACCAGCCCCACCTTGGGCTCCCGAGCAAAACCTTCAAGCCTTCAGCTGCTCCCCGGGGGCCTCACAACTGTCAGCCCACTGCTCCACATGTGTGCTCAGTGCTACATGTGGTGAAAAGCAGAGAATTCTTAAATCTCAAGGAGGTCAATAAACCATCTGTTCAGATGAAATACATCCAATCTGCTGCTTTTCTCTCATTTACATGACTTGTTGACTCAAACTTCTGACTTATCACAAGTTAAATCAGTTTCTCTCTCACACACAATTAAAAGACAAAACATGCATGGGAACATGTTATTTATTGATAAAACATTTACAAAATGAACAGAGCATACATTGTACATTTGGATATATGTAGAAAACTGCATTTATGACATAAAAATAAAGAACTGCAACTGAAGACTAAAGAGATTTTGTTAAATAAGTTTTGTCAAGTGTTTGATGTCAAATTAAAGTAATAAAATCTACTTAATGACTGAGACTGAACCAACTGTATAAGATTGTAAAAATACTAAAACCCTAAATGTTATGTCAGAAAACATTGTGCATTAATGTAAAAACTTTTTTGTTACATTACAAACACAGTAATAGATCAGACATACGTATTAAAAAGAGTTCAACTTGTCAAAACTCGCCTGAAGGTGGCAGTGTTGTACCAGAAACACTGAAACAGAAGTTCATAATT
>NW_013955434.1:4582-6506 GCF_001266775.1 Austrofundulus limnaeus
TTTCCATATAAGGTATGGGACTGACGGAAAGGTCTGTCACCGCCCCATTCTGCATGCTGCAGCGAAGTGTACCTCCCCAGTTTGGCATCCAGGAAGAAGTGTTCCGTCACTCAAAGATGTCCGTGTTAGTAATAGAAGCGGACAACTTTGGTTCCGCCCTCAGGCTTAGAATGAGTCAGAGAAAAGAAGAAATGATAAGAGCTTTGCCAGCCAGGCGCCAGCCAAGGTTAAAATTCTGTGGTTGTCATAACAGAATATGATAACATTTCTTTTCAACTTTCCTTCTGGTAGACTCTAAGAGAAATCACTGAAAAACATTTATGATGATTAATTAACATTTCTGTTTAAGTAATCAGTCTGAACCATTTGTTGGACCAGATAAATGAAAGATTTTCCCCAGAAAAACTCAATTATATTACTGTGTTTCTAGTAAAATAAAAACTGTGATTTATATAAAAACACAATGAAAACATGGTAATGATTTTCTCTGTGATTTTTTTATACCATTAACAAATCTTTTAGGCACGATACAAGAGTAGAAGTGATTCAACTTTCTTTTTGACCATCATTATTATGATTAACAAATGCATAAACATTCTTAGTTAAACAACAAATGAATCACGAACAGAAAAGATTGTTCTGTCCATTATTTAATTAAGAGAACCGAGGAGTTCTCTTCTGGATTAAAATGACGTCATGGCCTAAATAGAGTTCAGTTTGTGACAGAGTTCCTGTCTTCTCATCAGGCCTGTGCGAGGCTTGCTTCGAGGCAGTAAATCTTGTTTCTTCATTCGAGGTGACCCCTACATACCCCCTTTTGCAAGTCATCATCCCCAAATGGTGATTAGTTGCAACAAAAATGGGCACCTCGAGACTCTTCGAACTTTAAGTAATCCAAAGGAAAGAATGGTATAATTCCAAGGGTAATCCAAACTGAGAACTTGCCGTAGCCAGAGTTCTTTTCCGTTCAGTTTTTTTTCAAGATGAAGAGTAAATCAAAAGGGAATCGAAATGTTTTTTTTTGTGATCCCCATAATGTTTGTGAATAACTTCCATTGCGGCACAGCTTTAAATCCAAGGAACAACAGAGTCTGTAATCCACTGGAAGCAAAGAATTGTAATCCACCAAGGAAGAATTATTATCCACAAGGGTAATTCCATACGATTGTTGTGRCTGATCTGGAGTCAACCAGTTTCTGGAACACCATGAAGAGTAGTTGATTTCAGGAACCCACCTTTTGCGAGTCGCTCTCTGGAAGGTTGCCGATGAAAGGGGACCTCCGGATCTAAGGTCGAGATCTCTTAGCAGGAGCCAGGAAGAGACCACTGGAACGCCGTGAAGATGGGTGCCACCAGGAGGAGAAGGTTGAGAGCGTTGAAGCCTGGTCGCCTTAGCCGAGTAGTTGGGCAATCGTGGAGGGTGGTTTTTGAGTCGTCTCCAGCTGGTGCTTTTCCGGTTGCTATGTGTTATGCATTTTTGTGGTTTTAGGTTAACCTTAAGTTGGGATTTACATTAGGCTAAACCTATGTGTGCCTCTGTGGTTAGCTATCATGTTTCAGATAAGCTACAAGAAATAGTTAAAGGGCCGTTGCTTTAACTAAGGGGTAGATATAAGTGTCTATATCTATTAGAGACTAAAAAGGGCTTCTGTAAGGAAGGCCTCAATTTCCACATAACTTACTTATTCCTCCAATCATAACTCAGTTAATTTAGACAGTGTCTACTTCTGTAGCTGTCATTAAAATGAGCGGTTTTAGATTTTCAAATTTTGTTTCCCTTATCATTGTTGGAGTCGATGTCGAGACTCATTTTGAAGATTAGCTAGCCCCCCGATTGGTGTTGTTTCGAGCAGGGTCGAGGTGAAGACAAGGGTGTGGACAATGTAGATTACGGTACCTAAGGTAGCATTAATCTACATTGCCC
>NW_013955434.1:7506-10165 GCF_001266775.1 Austrofundulus limnaeus
GGTGCTGATTAACCATCCTAGTGGCGTGTTTTTAGGGATTAATATCTCTTCTGTGTTTGTGTTGCACACAGCGAGATAAGTAGTCCTGGAGTCTAGGCTCACCTGTGTTGTGGCCTCGAGGGAGAGTCCTAGGTTGAAGACCCTAGGAGATGGTTGAAAGAAAGCCTGTTTGTAGTCAATAGGTTGACTAGCTAGGATGTGGATTTGCACCAAAATGTTTGTTGCTTGAGGAGAATCTGTGGTAAGTTGGTTGTTGGCGACTTGCTAGACCTCAGGGATGGCCTGTCCTGCCTTTAGGTTAACTGTGTCTAGCACAGTAAGTCCTTTTGGGGTTGTTTTCGGGGACCACAGTACCTTATTGATGGTGTCCACTTGGACACCTAGTCTCACCAAGATGTCAGAACCTATGTAGACCAAATGTGGAAGGTTTGGGACCACGAGGATCGGATGGACCAGTCCTCGTAGGTTTCAGATCAGTTTCAGTTTAATGACTCCTGTTGCAGTCAGAACCTGTTTGCTGTTAGGGTCTGTTGGGAAGCGAAAAGATTTTTTCACCAGTTGTAGGCCTAAGTGTTTTTCAGCTAAGGTTTCATAGAAGACATGGCTGATTGCAGATTTATCTGTCCAGAGGGATAGGACAGCATCATCTGTGTGGGATCCTTGGATCTGCAGGCATTTTACTACCTGTGGTAGGTAGTGTTCTGTGTTTGCTGATTGTGTCAGCTCACAGAGGAAGCTGTCATTGTGTGTCAGAGTCGGGTTCAGCGGTTGAGTTGCCGCTGACTCAGACGCACTTGAGGTCTCACTCACCTGGTCTCTGTTCTCAGGTGAGGGGTCTGTAGTGCCCTCTGCAGTGTCCACTGCTAGGCACTCTGTGTCCCACTCAGGTGGGAGGGTTAATGGCGCTGGTTCTCTGGATCTAGTCCAGAGTGTTCTATCCATCCAATCTTCCAGTGCACTGACTCTGTACAAGAGGTCTTGGCCTGCTAGGAATGGGATAGAGTCCAGYGGTGACACATACACTGGGTGTATGAATGTCATCCAGCTGAGCTGTATCTGTATCAATGATACAGTGGATATAATGGAGTTGTTCTCTGCAAAAGCTTTTATCTCCACAGAGCATTGCTTTTGGATGAGATTTTTGTTAGCATGTGTAGCAGCTGCACGCAGCTCCTCAAACAGTTTGCTTGACATGATTGTTATGTCCGACCCGGAGTCTAGGAGGGCTTCCACTGTGACTGCATTCTCCAGTCTCAGTGTCAGATAAAACTTCTTTGCGCACCCTTTTGTGTTTAGGTTACAAAGAAAATGTGCGACCTCAGGCTGCCTACGCATTCTCTTGTTATGCTGGACAGTCTGTGTGTTCTCTCGGTCCATTTGGACCGTCAACACAGTGTTGGTCGTGTTTGGGTCTTCCCCCCCTTTGTTTAAGGATGTGATTTCAGTGTCTGGTTTACACATGGAGTCAGTCCTTACCAAGTCGATACATTTTACATGAGGTTTTTTATCGTCRTCATYGTTGTCTTTCTTTTTGAAATCTTCAAACTCGCGACGCAATTTTTCAAACTCTGCACTAAAGTATTTGTAATCTTTAGTGTTGTCAACCTTTGTTGACTTTTTGCCCTGTTCAGCACGTTCTGAACGTGGTGAAGGAGGGTTAGATCCTTTGCATGGTGGTCTGTTCTGAGGCCATCCACAATTGTTGGGGTACCCTTGGTACCCGTTAGTTGGTTTGTTTTTAGGACCTGGACCCCACTGTTGAGGTCTGTGGTCGCTTTTTTGGTTTTGATTGTCCCACCATGGTTTCCCGTTAGCACCTTTATTTTGAGTTTTGGTAGGTTGAAAGCTTTGTTTCTTTTTATCTAGTTTAGGAGATGGAGGTTCTGCTCGAGCTCCCTCCAGCTCTAAATGAGAGGATGTGGTTTTGTTCACAAAGATTTCTGATTGTTTTTTGTGTTTTTATTTTTTCAAACGACGCGATCGCCCAGTCTCTTAGTTGTTGGATTTTATTGACTCGCCAGTCTGCGAGTATACTCAGCTGAGCACTTGTGTCTTTGTGAAGGTTCTGTATAAAGAGAAATTTAAAGCCTGGATCCTCGTCCATAAATGGTTTGTTTCTGTTACCAAAATAAGCTTGCAAAAGCTTATAATAGTACTCATTAGGATGCTCATTTCGACCTTGTTTTATGGGTTCGGCGGATGGATAGCCAGGGGGTCCCGTGTTGGGAGTGTATTCCCTTTCTAAGCTTTCACAAAGAAGTGTGTAGTTATTTTTTATTTCTTCTGGTTGGCAATCAATGAAACTGTTTACATTTCTGCTTGATGTTAGCCTGAGAAGGTAACGTTTGTTCTCAATATTAGCGTTTGGGTAGCTCTCAAGGTAGAAATCTATGTCCCAAAGGTAGGCCCTCGTGTCATAAGAGCCCGTTGGGCTGGGATCAAAAGGTTTGATGTTTTTTGCTATTTTGTCGAGTTCACGTTCAGAGGAAGGACGATGGTACGTTGATCTCCCCTCCTGTCCGGACTCTCTTTGTCTACCCTGTTGTGGTAGGCCTGTTCGATCCTCGAACACTGGGGGTGGGGGTGGGGTTAGAGGTAGGTCCCCCGGATCCTCTGGTGGGTCGCTCGGATCCTGTGATCCGGTGTGACTGATTGGTGA
>NW_013955434.1:11165-12312 GCF_001266775.1 Austrofundulus limnaeus
AAAAATGTGTGTTGGTAAAAATGATTTTTGAAGCGTGTAGTTCCTTTTAAAAACCAGCAGATGCCGACATTATCAAGAAAGACACTTCAATTTGATTTAACCAGCAGGATGACAGCTAGACGTCAACACGGCGGTTGTCAAGCCTATCACAGAGCGTCTTTTCGCAGGAAGACCCGCCTCCACTGTTTTACTCTGGAATGAAATGGCTGCCCATTTTTTTATAAAGCAAGTCAGTCTTGCGCCTGGAAAGCGCATACATGAAACAGCTTATGGAATGAAAATTCACAGTAGTTAAACAGAGTTTTAAAACACAGCGTTTCAAAAATCAACCAGCGTTAGTTTTCTGACCACGCCAGCAGATAATATCAGCTCCTTTTTTAAGCTGCCGAGGTGAAACACGGACGCGTTGCGCACTCCCGTTCTCCTCTGTGACTCCAACTGTTGACAGTTCGGAGTCCGAACCTGCTCAAGTTTTGCCTCAAACACACACAGAGTTCTCTTCTGTGGCTAAAGACTGCTCTTGTACAGGATACGGTCGCTTGTAGCTGACCGAGGCGGCGCCTGGCCGCAACACCTGGACGTCTCGTTCAAGTTTACACGTCCCAGAAGTAGCTTGAAGCTATCTCAAGCTATCTCTAAAATGTGTATGTAGGAACACGCGTACAAACACTATATAACCGACCAGCTTAATTATGCACCGAGCAGGTGTCAAAACTGGCTTAAGGATCCTTAATAAATGTCATACAGACAATTATGCATGCAAATAAATCATAAACTGCCGTCCACCGCGCAGAATATGGATTTAAAATAGCTTTCGCTGTAATGAGAGAGAAAAAGCGACTTTATCTAGGTGTGACATCATAACCTTGAAAAGCCGTGAAGAGCTTATTTTAAGCAATTTATAATGCCAAAGACGTATTTATATTTCAGAATGACAGAAATACAACAAAATCTGCAGCTTTCGTTATTTTCTGACCACCATCAGTTATAACAACACTTTATTGCTAACATGAAGAAAACAGTGTTTTCTCACGGTGCACAGAAAATATTTTTTCATGAGGAAAAAAAATTGTATAGGTCCTCTGGACGGGTTCTTCTTTAATGAAACGTTTCGTCTCTCTTCCAAGAGACTTCTTCAGTCTGAGAG
>NW_013955435.1:0-330 GCF_001266775.1 Austrofundulus limnaeus
ACACCACTGAGACACAACTGAGACATGAGGACACCACAGAGACATGAGGACACCACAGAGACATGAGGACACCACTGAGACATGAGGACACCACTGGGACATGAGGACACCACAGGGACACAACTGAGACATGAGGACACCACTGAGACACAACTGAGACACCACTGAGACACGAGGACACCACTGAGACACAACTGAGACACCACTGAGACATGAGGACACCACTGAGACATGAGGACACCACTGGGACATGAGGACACCACAGGGACACAACTGAGACATGAGGACACCACTGAGACACAACTGAGACACCACTGAGACACGAGGACA
>NW_013955435.1:1330-2371 GCF_001266775.1 Austrofundulus limnaeus
ACTGAGACATGAGGACACCACAGGGACATGAGGACACCACAGGGACATGAGGACACCACAGGGACATGAGGACACCACAGGGACATGAGGACACCACAGGGACATGAGGACACCACAGAGACATGAGGAACACCACAGGGACACCACAGGGACATGAGGACACCACAGGGACATGAGGGACACCACAGGGACAGGATGTCCTCTCTCAGGTCCTGCAGGACCAGGTCTGACCTTGAGGAAGAAGTTGGGGGGTCGTCCATCAGCTCCAGTCATCTTCTCAAACAGGATGGTGTAGATTCCCAGTCTGGTGGTGGTGTAGGTGGCCTGACGCAGCAGGCCTGCAGACAGACTGACACAGGTCCAGAGACAGAAGCGGGTCATTAGGACCAGTCCTGAGACCTGACAGCCTCTAAAGGGTCTCTAAAACATAGACATACCCCGTGTAGATGCCCCTCACTCCCTCCGCCCTCAGGATGGAGAACAGAGCGTGGAAACTGGTTCTGTACTCACGGGCCTTCGTCCCCTGACCGCTCAGCTGCATCCGGTTCTTCACCAGGTCCAACGGCTGCACGAACACCGTGGCCCCCATCCTGAGGAGACAGGATCAGAACCAGGACAGGAGACAGGATCAGAACCAGGACAGGAGACAGGACCAGAACCAGGACAGGAGACAGGATCAGAACCAGGACAGGAGACAGGATCAGAACCAGGACAGGAGACAGGACCAGAACCAGGACAGGAGACAGGATCAGAACCAGGACAGGAGACAGGATCAGAACCAGGACAGGTCCAGCTCATCAGTAAGGTTTGACCAATAAAAACATGATCAGCTGCATGTTTTACTTCCTGTCCCCTCAGGAAGCTCACCTGAGCCCTTTAACCCTGTACAACTGTCCAGCTCAGGTGAGGTCCACAGGTAACAGGACCCTCTCTGACCGGGGTACAACATGCTATACAACACCGGGGTGCTGCTCTAAAGCAGTGGTTCCCAAAGTTGGGGTCGGGACCCAAAGTGGGGTCCTGAAACATCAAGGTGGGGTC
>NW_013955435.1:3223-4052 GCF_001266775.1 Austrofundulus limnaeus
CAGGAGGGAGGAGGAGGGACGAGTCTGAGAGGACCAATCAGGAGGGAGGAGGACCACGAGTCTGAGAGGACCAATCAGGAGGGAGGAGGAGGGACGAGTCTGAGAGGACCAATCAGGAGGGAGGAGGAGGGACGAGTCTGAGAGGACCAATCAGGAGGGAGGAGGAGGGACGAGTCTGAGAAGACCAATCAGGAGGGAGGAGTCTGAGAGGACCAATCAGGACACGGAGATTAAAGAAAACCTCCGAGGGTTTCGGTGCATTCACTGTCTTCATTTTGGCTCGTACAACTGAGCTTCGTGTGGATTCAGCAACAAGTTTAAACAGGTTCTATGATCACAAATAAACACAATAAAGTCCAACATTTATCACATTAAAGTTTTTATTTCATTAGTTTTTCAGTAAAGAAGCTGCAGGCCAGGTAAGTTCAGGTAACATGTGGTGCTGGTTTTTCCTGACAGCACCTGAAGGCAGCACCAGCTGAATTTAATTAAAGTGTCTGAATTCAGATAAGATGTTTTTACAGAAAAATACAGTGGTGACAATAATATAACAACTTCTTTCATGTTTGTGTGTGACGTCATCAGCTTCCTGTTTACCTGTTTAAAGTTGAACACCTTCATCCAGCAGCAGGAAGTCAGAAACACAACATTTCATTTAAACACACCAACTGTCTGTTTTATCTGACCTGAAACTGCACGTGCTTTAATATTTAAAGACTTTTATTCTGAAAGGAACAAGAAGAGTGCAGCTGCTCCTTTGTTTGATGACCTGTGCAGAAGTTTTAATCCTGTTCTTCCTGATGGTCAGAGTGGTTCTATCAGCTGATAG
>NW_013955435.1:4983-6054 GCF_001266775.1 Austrofundulus limnaeus
GAGTCACAGACTAATTCCTGCAGGAGTCACAGACTGATTCCTGCAGGAGTCAAAGACTAATTCCTGCAGGAGTCACAGACTAATACCTGAGTCACAGACTAATTCCTGCAGGAATCACAGACTAATACCTGAGTCACAGACTAATTCCTGCAGGAGTCACAGACTAATTCCTGCAGGAGACACAGACTAATTCCTGCAGGAGACACAGACTATATGCAGGAGTCACAGACTAATACCTGAGTCACAGACTAATACATGAAGGAATCACAGACTAATACCTGAGTCACAGACTAATTCCTGCAGGAATCACAGACTAATACCTGAGTCACAGACTAATTCCTGCAGGAATCACAGACTAATACCTGAGTCACAGACTAATTCCTGCAGGAGTCACAGACTAATTCCTGCAGGAGTCACAGACTAATACCTGCAGGAGTCACAGACTAATACATGCAGGAGTCACAGACTAATACCTGCAGGAGTCACAGACTAATACATGCAGGAGTCACAGAAGTCACAGACTAATACCTGCAGGAGTCACAGACTAATACATGCAGGAGTCACAGACTAATTNCTAATTCCTGCAGGAATCACAGACTAATACCTGAGTCACAGACTAATTCCTGCAGGAGACACAGACTAATTCCTGAGTCACAGACTAATTCCTGCAGGAGACACAGACTAATTCCTGCAGGAGTCACAGACTAATACATGCAGAAGTCACAGACTAATACATGCAGGAGTCACAGACTAATACATGCAGGAGACACAGACTAATTCCTGCAGGAGTCACAGACTAATTCCTGCAGGAGACACAGACTAATACATGCAGGAGTCACAGACTAATACATGCAGAAGTCACAGACTAATTCCTGCAGAAGTCACAGACTAATACATGCAGGAGTCACAGACTAATTCCTGCAGGAGTCACAGACTAATNGGAGTCACAGACTAAGACGTGCAGGAGTCACAGACTAATTCATGCAGAAGTCACAGACTAATTCCTGCAGGAGTCACAGACTAATACATGCAGGAGTCACAGACTAATACATGCAGGAGTCACAGACTAAT
>NW_013955435.1:7054-7615 GCF_001266775.1 Austrofundulus limnaeus
CACAGACTAATACATGCAGGAGTCACAGACTAATACATGCAGGAGTCACAGACTAATACATGCAGGAGTCACAGACTAATTCCTGCAGGAGTCACAGACTAATACCTGCAGGAGTCATAGACTAATACCTGCAGGAGTCACAGACTAATACATGCAGGAGTCACAGACTAATTCCTGCAGGAGTCACAGACTAATACCTGCAGGAGTCATAGACTAATACATGCAGGAGTCACAGACTAATTCCTGCAGGAGTCACAGACTAATTCCTGCAGTTGTCACAGACTAATACATGCAGAAGTCACAGACTAATACCTGCAGGAGTCACAGACTAATACCTGCAGGAGTCATAGACTAATACATGCAGGAGTCACAGACTAATTACTGCAGGAGTCACAGACTAATTACTGCAGGAGTCACAGACTAATTCCTGCAGTTGTCACAGACTCATACCTGCAGGAGTCACAGACTAATTCCTGCAGGAGTCACAGACTAATACCTGCAGGAGTCATAGACTAATACATGCAGGAGTCACAGACTAATTCCTGCAGTTGTCACAGACTC
>NW_013955435.1:8714-9348 GCF_001266775.1 Austrofundulus limnaeus
AGTCATAGACTAATACATGCAGGAGTCACAGACTAATACATGCAGGAGTCATAGACTAATACATGCAGGAGTCACAGACTAATACATGCAGGAGTCATAGACTAATACATGCAGGAGTCACAGACTAATTCCTGCAGGAGCCACAGACTAATACATGCAGGAGTCACAGACTAATACATGCAGGAGTCACAGACTAATTCCTGCAGGAGTCACAGACTAATACATGCAGGAGTCACAGACTAATTCCTGCAGGAGTCACAGACTAATACATGCAGGAGTCACAGACTAATACATGCAGGAGACACAGACTAATACATGCAGGGGTCACAGACTAATACATGCAGGAGTCACAGACTAATACATGCAGGAGTCACAGACTAATACATGCAGGAGTCACAGACTAATTCCTGCAGGAGTCACAGACTGATTCATGCAGGAGTCATGCAGGAATCACCAACTAATTCCTGAGTCACAGACTAATTCCTGCAGTTGTCACAGACTAATACCTGCAGGAGTCACAGACTAATTCCTGCAGGAGTCACAGACTAATACATGCAGGAGTCACAGACTAATTCCTGCAGGAGTCACAGACTAATTCCTGCAGGAGTCACAGACTAATTCCTGCAGGAGTCAC
>NW_013955435.1:10348-11236 GCF_001266775.1 Austrofundulus limnaeus
GTGTGTGTGTGTGTGTGTGTGTGTGTGTGTGTGTGTGTGTGTGTGTCAGCAGCAGACCTCCCTCCTCTCCCCTTCATTCCTTCATTCCAGCTGTAAATGTTTCCAGATGTTGGACCAGAGGACAAACGTGAACTCAGATGGACGTTAGTCCACAAAGAACAGAGGAACAGGAGACAGAACAGTTCAGGTGATATGAGCTGGTGGGCGTGGCCTAATCTACCTGTTTGGACCTGCAGCTGCAGCAGCTCAGACATCAGGAGAAACCCAGTGGTCCAGTCCCAGTGCTCAGAGCCACCTGTAGTGTTGGAGCGTGCAGGTTACAGGTGTGTAAAACACCTGAGAACAGAACAGATCACATTACATCATCAACTTGTGCCTGTGTGTCATAACTGTGACATCATCATGGCTTTTTTTATTCAACCAATATAACAGAACAAAGACTAAAATAAACCTACAAACGTTAACAACCATTTCACATTTACATATATTAATTATCTGATCTAATTATCTGATCTAATTATCTGATCTAATTATCTGATCTAATTATCTGATCTAATTATCTGTTTTAATTATCTGATCTAATTATCTGATCTAATTATCTGTTTTAATTATTTGATCTAATTATCTGTTTTAATTATCTGATCTAATTATCTGATCTAATTATCTGATCTAATTATCTGATCTAATTATCTGATCTAATTATCTGTTTTAATTATTTGATCTAATTATCTGTTTTAATTATCTGATCTAATTATCTGATCTAATTATCTGATCTAATTATCTGTTTTAATTATCTGATCTAATTATATGATCTAATTATCTGATCTAATTATCTGATCTAATTATCTGATCTAATTATTTGATCTAATTATCTTTTTTATATAACTC
>NW_013955435.1:13015-13856 GCF_001266775.1 Austrofundulus limnaeus
CTGACTTGGTCACAGGTGTCTGACTTGGTCACAGGTGTCTGACTTGGTCACAGGTGTCTGACTTGGTCACAGGTGTCTGACTTGGTCACAGGTGTCTGACTTGGTCACAGGTGTCTGACTTGTTCACAGGTGTCTGACTTGGTCACAGGTGTCTGACTTGGTCACAGGTGTCTGACTTGGTCACAGGTGTCTGACTTGTTCACAGGTGTCTGACTTGGTCAACAACATGACAGGTGAAGTCATGGCTGTCATCCAAACACAGGATGTAAAATGATGAGGACCATGTGAATGTCAGAGGTACAAGGATTCAGAGTAACTGTTGTTTTTAATGGTTTATTGGGTTTCAGTATCACACACAGAACTTCATGTGACAATCAAAAATAACAGCGTTACAGCTGATGGTGAAACACTGTGTGTCAACTGTTAGTGGGTAAGATTTATATTTTGGCAACAAGAAAACTTTTTCTCAAATATTATCCTTATTTAAATGTGTGTACAACCATCACCGTGTATTTTAGTATAACTGTAAACTTACCCCTGTTTAGTTTGGACCTGGAGAAGAACCCAAATCCAGACAGAAGTAAGAGTTTTAGTAAGAAAAAACTTTATTTTAACTAAAATAAACAAAAAGCTGTCAAGACAGCAAAAACTAAACAACACTGACAACAAGAGAGCAACATGACAGGTGTGTAAACCAAATAATGAGCCAGTGAGGGCTGGAGGAAAACACCAGAGTTTATACAACCAGAGGCAATGAGGAACACCTGGTGGCAGGAACACCTGGTGGCAGGAACACCTGGTGGCAGGAACACCTGGTGGCAGGAACACCTGGTGGCAGGAA
>NW_013955435.1:14856-15135 GCF_001266775.1 Austrofundulus limnaeus
TCACACATGTTAGTACTTCACACATGTTAGTACTTCACACATGTTAGTACTTCACACATGTTAGTACTTCACACATGTTAGTACTTCACACATGTTAGTACTCCACACATGTTAGTACTTCACACATGTTAGTACTCCACACATGTTAGTACTCCACACATGTTAGTACTTCACACATGTTAGTACTTCACACATGTTAGTACTCCACACATGTTAGTACTTCACACATGTTAGTACTCCACACATGTTAGTACTTCACACATGTTAGTACTCCACACA
>NW_013955435.1:16135-16740 GCF_001266775.1 Austrofundulus limnaeus
AATTCTTCGTTTGTTTCTTTCTTCCTGACCACTCTGTTTTCTTCATCTGAGCTGCACTCTTCCAAATTCCGTTTACTGTTCTGGCTACCAATTACTCTATCCTCTTTCAGAACTTTTTCCTTCCCTCTGGCTCTTCCTCTTCCTACCGATGTCCAATCGTCAAAATCCATATCATCGTCCTCACCACCCCCATCTGCCTTAGTTGTCATCCTGATCCAGTCACAAACCAGTTTATGTCAACCGCCCTTTCTCCGCTTCGCGTCTCCTTCTCTCCTGCTCCAGCCTGAGGATCAGCTGTCCGCCAGTGAGGGTTGGAGTAAAACACCAGTATTTATACAAACAGAGGCAATGAGGAACACCTGGTGGCAGGACTGATGGGGATGACTGAGCAGGTGAGGATGATTAACACAAACACAGGGACACACAAAAAATAACAAAATGCACATCTTCACAACCCCAACAGTACCATCGATGTCTTAGAAAAAGGTGTAAATTAAAGATATTGGCCGTGTTTTCATTATATAAAGTGTTAGTACTTTACACATGTTAGTACTTCACACATGTTAGTACTTCACACATGTTAGTACTTCACACATGTTAGTACT
>NW_013955436.1:0-432 GCF_001266775.1 Austrofundulus limnaeus
TGTCAGTTTACATCCTGTGACCTGTTTGTTTACATCATGTGACCTGTCAGTTTACATCATGTGACCTGTCAGTTTACATCATGTGACCTGTCAGTTCACATCATGTGACCTGTCAGTTCACATCATGTGACCTGTCAGTTTACATCATGTGACCTGTCAGTTCACATCATGTGGCCTGTCAGTTTACATCCTGTGACCTGTTTGTTTACATCATGTGACCTGTCAGTTTACATCATGTGACCTGTCAGTTTACATCATGTGACCTGTCAGTTTACATCTTGTGACCTGTCAGTTTACATCATGTGACCTGTCAGTTTACATCTTGTGACCTGTCAGTTTACATCCTGTGACCTGTCAGTTTACATTATGTGACCTGTCAGTTTACATCATGTGACCTGTCAGTTTACATCATGTGACCTGTCAGTTTACATC
>NW_013955436.1:4645-6784 GCF_001266775.1 Austrofundulus limnaeus
AGTTTATATGTCAGAGGTTAGATGTCAGAGGATAGAGGCCAGAGGTCAGAGGTTAGATGTCAGAGGTTAGATGTCAGAGGTTAGATGTCAGAGGCCAGAGGTCAGAGGTTAGATGTCAGAGGATAGAGGCCAGAGGTCAGAGGTTAGATGTCAGAGGTTAGATGTCAGAGGTTAGATGTCAGAGGTTAGATGTCAGAGGTTAGAGGTCAGAGGTTAGATGTCAGAGGATAGAGGCCAGAGGTCAGAGGTTAGATGTCAGAGGTTAGAGGTCAGAGGTTAGATGTCAGAGGTTAGATGTCAGAGGTTTCAGGTCAGAGGTTAGATGTCAGAGGATAGAGGCCAGAGATCAGAGGTTAGATGTCAGAGGTTAGATGTCAGAGGATAGAGGTCAGAGGTTAGATGTCAGAGGATAGAGGCCAGAGGTCAGAGGTTAGAGGTCAGAGGTTAGATGTCAGAGGATAGAGGCCAGAGGTCAGAGGTTAGAGGTCAGAGGTTAGAGGTCAGAGGTTAGATGTTAGAGGTCAGAGGATAGAGGCCAGAGGTCAGAGGTTAGAGGTCAGAGGATAGAGGCCAGATGTCAGAGGTTAGAGGTCAGAGGTTAGATGTCAGAGGTTAGATGTCAGAGGTTAGAGGTCAGAGGTTAGAGGTCATATTAAGCTGCTGGATGGCTGAGACTCATGGTTCATTAGAAATAACCAGTAAAGATCAGAGAATAAAACGGTTTTATTCTCGTGATGCAGCCTGGTTCAGCTCAGAACTTCAGTATGTCCTGCTCCTGCTGCAGGTGCGTAACCTGATGTTTGACACGAMAGAAGAGACCCTCCATCAGGTGTTCTCTCGCTTCAAGCCGGGTTCTGTGGAGCGGGTCAAGAAGCTGAGCGACTACGCCTTCATCCACTACCGCTGCCGCAGCGACGCCCTGGCGGCGCTCAGCTTCATGAACGGGGCGGTGATCGACGGGGCCACCGTGGAGGTGACGCTGGCCAAGCCRGCCGGCGTGAAGGACGGCAGCGTGGCCACGAAACGCTACAGCAGCAGGAGCTCCCTGAGTAACATGTCCACTGCTGGAGAGGGAGGAGGAGGAGGAGGAGGRATGAACGGTTCCTTCCTGCTGCAGAGGAATGGAGCTGACGGACGCTCCTCGCTCAGAAACATGCCCCTGCCAACTCGCCTGGGAAACCCCTACAGCACTGCAGCAGGTGGGGCAGGTCTTTGTTTTTAAGGCTTATATTATTCACACTTTCTTTATCTCATTGAATGTTTCTAACTTTGCATGAGAAGGTTGTTAACCCCGTCGTTCCTGACCCTCCTGAGGGGCTCCTTCAGAATAATCAAGTCTGTCGGATGAGAGGGGGAAGCATGCTCTGTGTTCAGGGTCTGATATTAAAGCCCCTCTCAGAGACCACCTGAGACCTTCCAAAGGAGCAGCTTTTGATTGCTCATGTTTTATTGATGCAGGAGCTTTCCTTCCTCCTGTACGTCCATGTTTCCTGTGTTTTCATCTGTCCACCACCACACACCGCAGCTTTCTGACGCCTGCAGGCTTTCAGTGGAAATGAGAAAAGCTTAGAAATGGACTCTCCTACAGTGAAGTTATGAAACATTGATGAGACGACGTCACATGAAGGGAAGGTTCCAGCTGGTGTTTTGCTAAGTTTAGCTTATAGCTAGTGTTTGGCTTTTTGTAGTTGGTGAGTACCTGAGGTATAAACAAGAAGGAGGCATGGCTTCAGTTTGCAGCGTCTTTAACTCATCGAGCCGACAGGAAACCAACAGAACCACGTGATGTTTCCCAGGTAAACCAGTCCGTTTGTCTGTCCTCCACCAGAGGAACTGGACCGGTTCATGGTTCCCCTGCTGCCCGGCACCCCCCTGACCCCCGTCAGCCTGCTGGCCCTGAAGCAGGGTCAGATCGGATCGGCCGTCAGTCTGCTGGAGTACTACTGCTGCCTGAACGTCTGGTCCCAGCCTGAGTACCACCTGTTCTCCTTCCCGGGTCAGGACGGGAAGCTGCTGCTGCTCTACAAGGTCTGTGCTCAGTTAGCACACAAACACACACATAAACAAACAAACAAATAAATAAATACACTAAGAAATAAATAAATAAATAAACACGCAAACAAACAAATAAATAAATAC
>NW_013955436.1:7784-11265 GCF_001266775.1 Austrofundulus limnaeus
CTTGGGTTGTTACCAACATCTGGTGAAAATTTCATGTCATTAGCACCTCTAGTAATATATTTACTGAGAAAAATGGTGACGTGTTCAATACTTATTTTACCCGCTGTACATGTCAACGCCTTCAGATGTTTATCTGTATAATAAGCCTGAAAAATTCGTAATTTTCACAAAAATATGTATTAATCATACGCGGGGTAGGGGTTGCAGGTGGAGATGATAGCGCCTGGCTGCAGCAAAGCAGTAGGAAGTGAGGATGGCAGAGCTTCTTTTTAGCAGCAGAGCAGGTTGGAAGACAGTTATTTGATGTTATTTATTGTTTTTAATGTCCTACTGGGTCTGATATGATAAATTTGAAACAGTTTTTAAGTGTAAAAGCCGTGGGCGGTGATGACTGATGCAAGGGGGGTACCCGACACGTCAAAACTGGACGCAGACGGTACCTGACCAAGTGTCAATATGTTGAGTCGTGAGTGAGAACGTGTTGCTCTGATCCAACTCACCTGGGTACTGCCTCCTCTGATCCAGTTCATCTCATGACATCACCAAATGGACCAGGCATATCATGGTTGTCTCTTGAGTTGCGCATTCAGCTTTTTAGCTATTCTGCCTTTTCCAAACTCAGAACCAAGAAAACCATCTGTCAGGATCAGGAAGAAGAGGCAGTCTGAAAAACTCAGGGATACACCAGTGAAGCATACATAGTTTGACAGAAGAACAGAGAAGAGGAAGTATGAGAGTATCTTAGGAAAGAAATAAAGACAAGCAAAAGAAAAAAAAGAGAAATTCTGTCAGGAAAATGTTGACTCTGGAATCATGGGAGGGGACTGAGACACATATAAACCATGCAAAGAACCGCTGAGGTGATGGTTCCAGACTGGTTCCAGAGCAGCAGACTGAGGGACACTTGAGGAAACAGGAATCACAGGGAAGCTAAACAGGCAGTGGTGGGTTCCCCTAAAGCACTGATAGGGGAAATAATTTCCTGATTGGTGCTTTAGGGCTTTTGCTATTTTTAAAATACATTAGTAGATTAGCACTTGCTAAATTTATGCGCTAAATTTAGAAGCACTAACTGAGGTTTTTAAATGTTATTGATCAACATTATTGTTCACAGTTGAAGGTGAAAGCTGTTATACATTTTGTTCACATTTATCTACAAGGTCACATGTGTCAAACTCAAGGCATGCGGGCCAAATGTGGCCTGCAGATGATTCCCATTTGGCCCGCCAAGGGCACTAAGTACCATTATTCTGTGCACAGTAAATATTGTCTCATGTTGACTCTGAAGAATGTTTCATGTGTCAACTGGATTATATTAGTGCTTTAGAATTAGGGGACCTAAATAGTTGAGTTAGTGCTTTAGGGTTAGTGCAACTAATTTTTAGATTAGTGCTGCACAACACTGTAAACAGGAAATAGGAAAATAAAATACAAGCGCACCAAAACAATAAACACAGATTGAGCATATCTAGAAAACACAAACGTTGACCGAAAACACAAGGAAAAGGGTCTTTGTGTATGTCCACAACATCAGATCTGAGTGTGTTGATTGTTGTTTGTATAGTTTTTATTTTCTGGGTCTTTATGTCGTCTTTTATTTTGTGTGTTTCTTCCTTTAAGTCTGACATCAGCAGCTGAGAGGGAGTGCTGTCTGGTCTCTCCTCCCCACACCCACCCTTCCCCCTCCATCCCTCCCTCCATCCATCCATCCCTCCATCATCCACCCCCACTCCTCTCCACACACACCCCGACCTGCGCATCGCTTCCTCCGGTAACAATGACCAAGGATTCCCCGGAGGAGGAGGGGGAGAGCCGCGCTGCGAGTGGAGGAGAGGGAGGAGGAGGAGGAGGAAAAGGAGGACCGGTTCGGCGAAACCGAGCCGACGATAATGTCACCATCCTGACCTCCTCCATGGATCTGCACAGAACCAGCCGGAGCCGGGCCAGCAGCGGGACCGAAGCCGCCCCCAGCGTCACCTCCTCCCTGGAGATGAGCATCCAGACGCGGATCTTTAAGATCATCGTCATCGGGGACTCCAACGTGGGGAAGACCTGCCTCACCTTCCGCTTCACCGGCGGGAGCTTCCCCGACAAGACCGAGGCCACCATCGGCGTGGACTTCAGGGAGAAGGCGGTGGAGCTGGAAGGAGAGACGATCAAGGTAAGAAGGGAGGCTGCGGGTGCCTCCTCCTCCTCCTCCTCCTCCTGTCCCTGTTGATCAGCTCAGAGTCCAGAGGAGGACACACAGCCTCCTCTCCTTCATTTTGCCTCCCAGACTCACTCCTCCTCACCCCTCCGTAATGGCTCACACTGAATATGACTGAATGTGATGGAGGTTCACCAGGTCCTGCTTCTGGACCCAACAACAGAACAAAGCAGGTTCTGGATTTCAGTGGCTGAACGGAGATTCTTCTGTTTTGCTTTTGAAACATTAATTTGTTATTAACCGTCAATATCTTACCTGCTTTAGATAGTGAACAACCATTTTTAGAGCTTAATTCTTACTGGAGCAGGTGTCCAGTCCTGGTCCTGGAGATCCACCATCCCTCAAGATGTCCTTGTTTTCCAGCTCCAGCACACCTGATTCAGTGACTGAACGGCCTCAGGTTCTGCAGGAACCTGTAAATAACCATTCATGTAAATCAGGTTGGAGCAGAGAAACAAGTAAATCACACAGGATAGCAGATCTCCAGGACCAGGACTGGACCCCCCTGGACTGTAACTGTTCACTGTCATTCCAAAAACCTCCCCTTTTATTGATCTTTTTATTCAAATCAACTGTTGAAGTAAGAAAAACATGAGACATGCACCATAGTGGCTCATAAGGACAAGACTCAAGTGTTTTACAGATATAAAAAATTTTGTAGTTAACATGTAAAAAAAAACTTTGCTGAACCTATTGCTAAACAAGTAAAGCATTAGCAGAATAAGCAGAAACAGATAATTGTGTTAAAAAATTAGTGGGCACTAACACTAAACTAAACAAGTAAAAATTGTGGATTAAAGTTAATTTAACTTCCAAGCTTATACATATATAAATGGTGATATAACATTGGTTTTATCGTTTGTCAACACCTTTGCCTGTATAATGAGCCTCAAAAAGTCATAATTTTCACAAAAAAATCCTGCATGCACAGGAGAGGGGGTGCAGGCGGACTGCTGGCCTCAGAGATGATAATGGAAGAAAGGAGGATGGCAGAAGATGATAACTTATTTCTAGCATCAGAGCGGGTTGAAAGATTAGTTATTTGATGTTATTTATTGTTTTTCAATCTGTGAGATTGCTTTATACGTCTGTATACCTGCTAAATGACGGAAAATCTGTGTAAATTATGGATAATCCATACAACTTGACATGTATGCTATATATGAACTAACGCCTTCTGGAGCTAACATTATTAACCTGGGAGCTAGTGCTATATCATATTTATATACGTATATCCAGCCAACTTTTCCAAAAACCTAAGTGTGTGTGCGTGCT
>NW_013955436.1:12265-12685 GCF_001266775.1 Austrofundulus limnaeus
ATAGATAGATAGATAGATAGATAGATAGATAGATAGATAGATAGATAGATAGATAGATAGATAGATAGAATGGACGGACAGACAAAAAACCCTGCATACATGACTCCATTCTAAGATGTTCTTATAGACAATGAGAACCTATAAGAACCTCAACACACAACCTGCACACATTCACTGTTTATAGTAAAGATCAAAGCAAACATTAAGGAAGACAAAACAGTCTCCAAAGATATCTGGCTCTTGTTTCATTCAGAAACACAACCACATAAACCCAGTCAGGGATGGTGGCACTTGTAGACAGNTCAGAGCCAATCAGAACCAGAGTCTGTCAGAGCCAATCAGAACCAGAGTCTATCAGAGCCAATCAGAACCAGAGTCTATCAGAGCCAATCAGAACCAGAGTCTGTCAGAGCCAATCAG
>NW_013955437.1:0-1639 GCF_001266775.1 Austrofundulus limnaeus
ATATATATGTAACATTGAATCTTCTTAAACTTATAAAAGTCTGTTTCATACCTAATTTTATAGAGTGAAACTGTTGATGACTTTGAGAATAAGGCCGTATGCAAACTAAACTGAGAAGGAAAGTTGCTGTGAATACAGTATTTCAATGTAGTTTCATTTTATTTAACATCATAAACTCCAAAATAGACTTAAAAACTAAAGATACATGGCCAAAACAGGAGGCAGCGAGGGCAAACGTGGCAGATAGCTTCACACTTAGTTAGCAAACAAAAAAACAACTTTGAAATTAAAATAAGTACATTAATGAATAAAATAAAAACAAAATAAAGTTGTGTGACGTCATACATTTCTTCTTCTACACCCGTTTTTCTTCTTCTACACCCGTTTCTTACAACCTATGCACAGGTTTTAGAGCGTACTGCCACGTGCTGGTCCGTAAAAGAACAGCACTTTGCTGTGCGCCACCGTGTGTCAACTATAAACACAGTGGCGACACTATAAATGCAGAAGTCACACAGCTCAGTGCKCGCGCACTCCGCGCGCTCGAGCCTTGCGGACCAAAGCGCGAGTATAACTCAGCCATAACAAAACTAGTAAACACACTGCACACAAACTCATGCACTCTAACACACTTATACAAGCAAACCAAAAACAGTGCTGGCTAAATCCGGTATCCAAAATGTCCACTATGCTTGGTCCTCTTGTCTCTCCAAACCTCTCTCCTCCCGACTCCCGCTCGCTTTCCTCAAGTTTTTTCTGAGAAACGTTTTTGATTGGCTGCTTTGGAAATGTGGTGTGCTTAATAAAATCTGAAAAATTGGTGTCATGTTGCATTCAGTCACTTATATAATGATAAAAGGTATATGCCACATTTTTTCTTAAATGACYATCTGATTTGATATGTGCCGCCTCGTGAGGAGAAAACGTGTCCCTTAGGGAAAAAAAACAACTCAATCTACTGTTTGTTTCCTCCTTCTTTCAAGCCAAAAATATAAAAACCCTCTAAGTCTTTTTTCTGACCGTGGCTCAAAGTTATTTGTTAGCAGCAAAAAGGTTCCCTAATGTGGGCTCAGGTTGGTGTGGGTTGGTGTACGGTTTGTGATGTCACAAACCGTTGGTGTTCATTTCAAGACACACACACAAAAAAATGCATTTACTTATAATAAAAATACCTCTGTTTTTGGAAGCAGTACAAACCCAAATTTAAGTAAAAAAACAACAACCTGAAAATAGTTAATTTTGCATATTAAGTCCCCTTTAATATTTAATCCACAAATCATTTAAATTCATATAAATAATTGTAAGTTTTGTTCAATTTTATTAATTAAACAATTTCAGTGTTTGTCTCAGTAACATAACCTCTCAAATTTACCGAGACATGTTTAAATACTCAGATCATTTCATTGACATTTTTGTTGTATTGTTGATGATGAACAGATGTTTGTTTGTCTCTTAGTGAATAAAATGTTGTTTGTTGACTTGGAACAGTTCTGATCCACAGAACATGAAGCAACAACACAAGTGATGTATGAGTGAATATAAAGCTGTATTTCTCCATATTGTCTGTGTTTCAGTGTTCCTCACAGATGTTCAGCAGACTCTGCTGATTATAGTACATGCTCCTGAGAGAGGAAGGTCC
>NW_013955437.1:2581-5564 GCF_001266775.1 Austrofundulus limnaeus
GGACTGTAGAGGAGCAGAAACCAGCAATAACCCAGATCTGAATCCTCATGGAAGTGCTTCCAGCTCTTCAGAGACTGAAGACAGTGAGGATGATGAAGAGGAGGATGGGAACAGTCCTGATTCTCAGGTGGAACCCTTGTCAGACTCTGGATCAGAAACTGAAGACAGTGAGGATGATGAAGAGGAGGATGGGAACAGTCCTGATTCTCAGGTGGAACCCTTGTCAGACTCTGGATCAGAAACTGAAGACAGTGACAAAGACTGGAAGGAGAGAAGGGCCCCTGAGTCAGGTGTAAACTGTGTCAACAACAGTTCCAGCTGCTCTGAGTGTGGTAAACAATTTCTCCGCAAGCAGTCTCTTCAGAGACACATGATACATCATTCAACAGTAAGACGTTCAAACTGTTTGAGTCATAAGAAAAGTGTCAGAAAGAAGAAACATCTAGAGTCACACAGAGAAGTCCAGACACAACCCAAACCATTTAGTTGTGATGAGTGTGGTAAAATATTTACCTGGAAATCGAGATTAAATTCACACATGAGAGTCCACACAGGAGAGAAACCATTTGTATGTGAGTACTGTGGACAAAGATATAGTCAGAAGGCTAATTTAAACTCACACCTGAGTGTCCACACAGGAGAGAAACAGTTTGTATGTGAGAACTGTGGAGAAAGATTTAGCTATAATGCTAGTTTAAAGACACACATGAGAGTCCACACAGGAGAGAAACCATTTGTATGTGAGCTGTGTGGACATAGATGTGGACGGATGGGTAGTTTAAACCAACACATGAGAGTTCACACAGAAGAGAAACCGTTTGTATGCGAGGACTGTGGACATAGATTTAATGATRTTATTAGTTTAAACTCACACRTGATAGTCCACACAGGACAGAAACCGTTTGTATGTGAGGACTGTGGATATAGATTTAGACATAAGGCAACTTTAAACTCACACATGAGAGTCCACACAGGACAAAAWCTGATTGAATGTAATGACTGTGGACAAAGATTCAGACATTTGGCTAATTTAAGCAAACACATGAGAGTCCACACAGGACAGAAACTGTTTGAATGTGAGGACTGTGGAAAAAAATTTAGTTATAAGGCTAGTTTAAACTCACACATGATTGTCCACACAGGACAGAAACCATTTGAATGTGAGGACTGTGGAAAAAATTTTAGTTATAAGGCTAGTTTAAACTCACACATGAGAGTCCACACAGGCCAGAAACCGTTTGTATGTGAGGATTGTGGAGAAAGATTTAGCTATAAGACTAGTTTAAAGAGACACATGAGAGTCCACACAGGACAGAAACTATTTGTATGTGAGGACAGTGGACAAAGATTTAGCTATAAGGCTAGTTCTAAGGCCAGCATTTCCCCTGCCATTATTCAAGGGGGGAGGCTCACCCCGTAAACGAGATCACCCGCCCCTCAAAAAWTTTCTTGGCATGTAGTCATTTTTATTTAAATAACTCCAGATCAAGTCGAGAGCATTTTTGCCGTCACTGCTCCTCCTCCACCTCTCATCTGTAAGCGCAGTCTGTATGTGCGCCATTGTTTTTATTACTTGGTGGAAATGATTTTCCTAGGAAATGCAGCCTCGTGGGGACCAAAGCCTGGTTCCCACGACTTCGGAGGCGGGTTTTGGGTGGAGGTGGGGGATAGCTTTAGGATCAAGGTGTGAATTGAGTTTAGGTWAGTTTTTCAATTCAAATTTTTTTTTTCAATTCTAAAAATTTTATTCTTCAGGCGAGGCAAGATGGCGGAGGAGTAAGACGTGTCGCGTGGGCTCCCGCTCTGAGTTGTTCTGTTTGTGGTTCTCTACTAAATGTCCTTGCTGTTTTGAGCATTTGGTCAGTCCGGACTCGACCCCTGAGCGATTCTTGCTTGGAAGGGTAGAAGAATGGCGACAAACTCGAGGAAAGGCAAACATCCTAGCTCTGCGGCTGTTAGGCCCGACGCCACCTCAGAGCAGACTGCAGCTAAAGCCGGATCTTTGGCGCCTCCCTCTCCCTCCTGTGGCGAGGTGGACACACTCTCCTTGAAGTCTGACATTCTTGCCGCTATAAAAACGATCTCTCAGCTGTGATCAAATCCGAAATAAAAGCGGCTTTGGCTGAAGAGTTTATTCTTATTAAAGGAGAGCTACAAGCAGTGAGAGCGGAAGTGGCTAACGGCACAATGCTACTACGCGCCGACCTGGACCACCTTAAGCAGAGCATAAAAGAGGTGGAGGACGGCTTGTCAACCTGGTCCGATGAGGTTGTTACTCTACGCACCACCGTCTTGGAACTGAAAGAATAAGTCRATGGGCTCAAAAAGAAGTGTGACGATATGGAAGGGCGCATGAGAAGGTGCAATGTGCGGATTATTGGAGTCCCTGAGATGCCGGAGTCCAGCTCCACTTCAGCAGTGGCTAAACTGATAGCAGAGGTTCTACAGATGGACAAAGCGCCACTGGTTGACCGAGCACATCGCTCTCCAGGTGGGAACAAGTCAGGCGATAAGCCGTGGGTTATTGTTGCTAAGCTGCACTATTAACAAGAATGTGTGGAAATACTGCTTCGGGCGCGGAGCTGCGGCCATCATCGTTTTAAGGAGGCACCGATTATCATCACATCTGACTACACTGCGGCTGTGGCCAGGGCTCGGGTGGCGTTTATGGATGTGAGGAGGCTTCTTCGCAACCGACGAGATGTTTGCTACGGCTTGCTTTTTCCTGCACGGCTCCGCATCTTTCATGGGGAGGAAAACAAGGAGTTCCTGGATGCCAATAAAGCAATGGACTACGTTAAAAAGAGGATCATCTCGGCGACGGACAACGAGGACCGGCTTGACCGCAGGTCCAGTCCTCATCAATCCATTATGACTGTCAGGTTGTAATGAACCTTCCAACTTTATGTCCCGCGCTATATCTTGATTTAGTTTTAGACTTTATTCCGAGGGACAACATTCCTCTTTTTGTTCTATGTATGAG
>NW_013955437.1:6564-8403 GCF_001266775.1 Austrofundulus limnaeus
ATATACCTTTAAAAAACTAGCTTTTATCTGTCTTTTAAATATATACATAGATCTGGCATTTTTAAGGTCATCCTCCAGACCTTTCCACAATCCTATACCCTTGGTTAAAGTACATCTTTCTTTCAAGCAAGTACGAAAATATGGCTTTACAAATATTTACGACCCCTTAAGGTAATAACAACTGTCTTTCTTAACAAAGTTTACCTGAATGTTGGAAGGTAATATGTTTCTGTGAGCCTTGTACATAAACAGTAAAATATTATAGTCTACCAAATCATAGAATTTCAAAATTTTCAGTTTGCAAAATAATGTATTTGATGGATGGTTGTAATCTTTTCTAGCGATCATTCTTATGGCTCTTTTCTGCAAAACAAAAATTGGATTTGTAATTGTTTTGCAAGCTGTACCCCAGACTTCAATACAGTAAATTAAATGTGGAACAATTATTGAATTGTACAACACAARCAGAGCCTTTTCATTGAGTAACTCCGACTTTATACAGTACTCCAATAGATATAGAAATTTTGGTTCTTAAATAATGTATGTGAGGTCTCCATGTCAGCTTGTCATCAATGATGACACCCAGAAATTTCACCTCACTGACTTTACAGATCTCAATACCATCCACTTTAAATAAAAAAATCAACAGTTGTCTTCCTATTACTAAATATCATGTAATTTGTTTTATCCAAATTTAATGACAATTTTGTCGGTTTTCTTGAAACCAATTTTGTATTTTCACAAATTCTTTCTGTACCATCTCAAACATTTTTTCTATATCTTTACCTAAACAAAAAATGTTGTATTGTCAGCAAATAAAACGCATTTGAAAAGTCCTGACACATTTACTAAGTCATTTACATATAAAATAAATAACTTGGGTCCCGGTACAGAGCCCTGAGGGACTCCATATGTGAGATTACAAAGTTTAGATCTTACACCATTTATCTGTACAAACTGTTTACAAACTGTTTTTTATTTTTCAAATAACTAGATACCCATTGTAGTGCAGATCCTCTAATACCATATTTACTTAATTTTTCAAGAAGAAAACTAATCAATTGTGTCGAATGCCTTCTTTAAATCTACAGAAATACTAACACACAATACTGTTTTTGATCGATAGCTGTTATATTTGTTCCATAAATTCCATAAGAGTGTAGTGTTAACGCCCATTTCACCTCACCTTGTCTCACCACTGGTTGACCTTTGATCGCCTGAGGTCAAAGCTCTCTTCTCCCAGACTGAACTATTTCAGTCCTCACTGAGGTCTATCAAAAAAATAAGCTGTCTCTGTCACTTGTCTCTCCTTTTCCCTGGGAAAGGTCTCGTTCTCAAGAGATTTGTCATTCTGCTGATAAAAACAAATTAAAACAAACATTCTGTCTGTTATTGCTGTTCCTTCAACATGTACAGCGGGTAAAATAAGTATTGAACACGTCAACATTTTTCTCAGTAAATATATTACTAGAGGTGCTAATGACATGAAATTTTTTACCAGATGTCGGTAACAACCCAAGTGATCCATACATACAAAGAAATCAAACCATGTTGGATTATTAATCTTGTTAATCTGAGAAGTTTTTTTACTTCAAGAAGTCTTACCAAGTGCAACTGTCAAACTGCAGATTATTAATCATTATTAATTTGAAAAGAATAAGGGTCTAATCTAGTACTTTTTACTTATTTTAGAAGAATAATTTTTGCAGTGTCTGATCAGAAATCAGTTCTTCATACACTTATTTAATTTATTCTTGTTTTTTCTTTGCTTTAAAATATTACAGAGTAAATATATTTATTTAATTTATTTATCAGATTATCCATGAAAAAGAATAACAA
>NW_013955438.1:0-639 GCF_001266775.1 Austrofundulus limnaeus
TCCATAAATTTCGTAAGAGACATGAGTCATGACCTCAGTTATTTTATGAATCAGGAGGAAGACACATCCGGAGGGAAAAAAATTGCACTGGCTTGAATAGTAGAGATGGGATAAACGGCTCTGTGAAGGGTTTCGGACCTTGAGGAGCTGTTTTTTTTTTTCAGAGCCGTTTGATACTGAACAAGTTATGTCATCGCATTACGTGGGTGGAACCATTTGTTTTGTCAAGCAGAAGCCCCTCCCCATTTTCCCCCTTGAGCTGCTGTACTCCACCGCTCTGCTTGTTTTCCAAGCGGGGGCGATGTTCTTTGTGTTTAAAAATGAAAAAATAAAGAATACATGAGGAACAAAAAAAATAAAATGTCACAACTCGGCTCTGATCATTTGTTGTAAGGAGTCGTTCAAAAGATTCGGATCATTTATGAACTACTACTTTTTACGTACGTACATTTATAAACTCCCGTAAGCTTCATGGGGGGAATTATTATATTGGTTTCAAATGGTCTCCAAACAATATTATCGTTGATCACAATTTCTGAGACAATTTGTTGTCCAGCAAAATTTATTATGGTGACCAGCCTGCTAATAGGCTAAAAAAAATGAACTGGTAATCCAAAATACTGCAGTAAGACTTAGGAG
>NW_013955438.1:4318-8029 GCF_001266775.1 Austrofundulus limnaeus
ATATTAACCCTCTAAGGTTCCGCTCCAGAGCGGGCATCCACATGACACATTTAAAGTTGAATGCGACAAAAATGGCAGCATGCTGAAGGCTCTTTTCAATTGGGTTGGACAGCACAGACTTCAAACTCTATAAAAGTAGTRTTTTTATATTATTTTTGTTTTTATTTACTCCCACATAAAACCAGATTTATGATACATCATTTTCACCATGATTTTGTGAGCATTTCTCATCTCCTGTGCATTCAGTGAAGGTTTTGAGACCAGGAAGTGCTTGAATGCACCCATTTTTCTGATTTCCTGAAATGTACCACACTTCCAAATAGGGATGGCATGATTTATGGTTCAGTCGTCTATCGGCGATTGAAGGGTTGGAATGCGATTTTTTTTAAGGGCGATCTTTATCAATTAAATGCCGTGCCAGGGATGTAAAATAAATTTTAAATGCACCCTTCTCTGTAAATTAAAATGTTTTWATCATCATCATTGTGATCTGTGCAAATGAGGAAATAAAATAACAGTGCTGCGTCTGTGCACAGCTCCTCTTCACGTCTCTCTTCTTCTCGTCATCTTCTTGCTTTGATGCGCCACAAATGACCCAAATAGTGCTATATTGTAACGTTTAGTTACAAAACGAATAATCCGTGACAAYCATACATTTGAACAAATAACTTTAACCAGTTCCGAACCAGACCGGAGCACACTCCCTCACCCCTGCTCATCCCCGTCACTCTGGGCTATGGTGTGTGTGCGGGTCAAACTTTTCACCCCCCTCCACATAAGAACACATACGAACTATATGGTGTGATTGATCAGAAGTTTGTGGGAGTGTTTGTGCTAAAAGCGCTCAGACTCAGTTCGCTTCAACCACTCGCTTAAAAAAAAAGAGAAAAAAGTGACTTGTTCGAATGCCAACTATCAGGAAGCAGCGATTTATAAAGCTAGTCAAACGGCCAAAACCTCATAAAAAGGGGATTAAATAGGCTATTTTCACAGTGAAATCTGGCTGATAAAAACGTTTGGGCTTAATCTTGGGCCAGTTTGTGGATAAACAACGTCGAGTGACGAGTGTCTGACTTTTTTTCCCGCATTGGACTCCTTCGGGGTAGAAATCCCTTTTGACGTATGCAGAAGCGGGGAGGAGGGTTTCCCAGGAGCTCGGCGCGGGGGTCTCTGAAAGGTATGTGCGAACACGAACGCCGAATAACCACGGAATTTACAAGCGACTTTAGAAAAAAAAGAAGCCGTCACTTATAATAGGCAGAACTGCTTGCTTTCTTTTCTTTTCTTTTTTAACAACGTAACTGCGCATGCCTTATCAGCCGATTGGATCGTCTATCAGCGATAGCCAGTGACCATGGCATTTAGGGCTGTGTATTGGCAAGAATTTGGCGATACGATACATATCATGACAGAGGGGTCACGATACGATATATCCCGATATATTGCGATACTGTAAACAAGGCGATATATTGCGATTTTTTTGTCCAAAAATTCTATTWAATWAAAAMMYCTYWYASKRGAAAAAAAAATGAAAAACCAAAATTCATTGTCTCAGAAAATTCTATTACATAGACATGCGCTAGCCTTCTGTAACGTGAAGGCTGACTAAAGTTGGAAAAAAGAGCACACAAGACACTTAATTTGGTTTAAAATAGAGACATTCTGACAAATAAGTATCTGTTCGTAAACTTACCTCAACTTAGAAGACAGAGGGTGTCGGTCTTTTCTGCTCAGATTCAGCTATCGGAGCATGAAGCTAATGTTTACTCACAAAGCTAATGCTACCCTTACTCTCTGGTGTTCAAGAAATAGAGGAGCCAAATGCCTGGCTCACTGCTGCCAACTAGTGGTCAGAGGCTGAACTACAACATAAAAATGAACAGCTGGCAGGAAAGTTGACATTTTGAACCTTAATTAAATATCGATACAGGACTTTAGAATATCGATACAGTATCGGGAAATGAAATATCGCGATATTTCAGTGTATCGATATTTTCTTACACCCCTAATGGCCTTATGATCTGAAAATAGGGACGATTTCCCATCCCTACTTCCAAAGCAACCAATAAAAAAAGTTTGTCTGTACGCTTGTGGAGAACATGAGAGAGCATTTTGGAGACGGGAGAGTGGAGCGTAGTCAACACTTTGGTTGTGCTGAAAATAATTATACCAAACCAAAGGCAAGATAAATAGTTTTTAAGATGAAAATATAAGGGCAAATTCAAAATCAGTCAAAATGGTCATTTAGACCCCAGACCTTAAGAGGGCTACGCACTGTTACTGCAGGTTTTCCTAACGTCATGCAGCCCTCGTTGGGGTCTTTATAAAGTGAAACAGCAACGCTTTGGTCTGAATTCCTCCTTATTGTAACTCCACAAGCCCCTCTTTCACCCCTTTTTTTTGAGGTGTGTCTCAGATCAGCTCATTTTGAGGCTGTCTCTTTAAATCCAAACGAGACACTTCACAACCAAACGCACGACAAAAAGCATTTAACGGCTTAAAAAGTGGATTTTGCGCGACGTGTCCCCTTTAATGCCTCAAGTCGAGGAATGAGGAGCGGTTTGAGATATTATCCCAAGTTGAAGTGATGTGTGGCGCTAAAAAGGAACAACAGGAGACCCYGATTCTGTTTGGCAAAACAGAAATAGATCAGAGGTTTCAGGAAGGAAGATGAGCAGCAGAGGAGGAGTGCTGCGGCAGGAGAAAAAAGGAGGATAGTATTAAAGAAAGGAGATGTATTGCTTGAAGAAAAAAAAGGGTAAACCAAAGTTGCATCAGGCAGGGTTTGCGAGGAGAACAAGCAACAATAACATGCCTGATGGGGAGCGGGAGCAGCAGGAGCAGTGGGAGCCTAGGTGTTCTGAGAATAGCAGGAGTTCATATTTGGAGGGTACAACAAAAGAGGCGATGGAGGTGATGTTTGGAGAAGAGCTGGAGGGGTGGTGGTGGGGGGGTGACGTGGCTGGAAACAGCAGGTGGAAAAGAGGTGATGTTGCGGAGGAGGAGGAGGAGGAGGAGGAGCAGTGGGGGAGGTGGGAACATGGGGGCCACTGAGCACCTGTGAGCTATAATTATGATTCACTTTGCTGCTCCAGCAGACTGTGAGCTCTGACGGTGCACTCAGGAGGGAGATGCATGGTGGATGTTCGCAACTAAACTCTGCACATTATCATAAGTCACATCAGGCGTGCATTATGCTGCGTGATTTAGAGCCATAACCGAACTCCAGCTGAGGAAATGGAGCAGGGTGTCTGGCTATAACACCATGCCTGCACCTATATTTTAACTGTAACTGACAGGAGCTCAAAAAACATTCATCGGGCTTCATTTTCAAACCCAAAAACCAAAGAAACAAGCAAAAGAATGTCAAAACTGTCACTTGTTTTCCCACAACTATCACAACTTTACTCTTGTGGCGAAAAAATATATTCAAAAATCAGCCCAGGTTTGTACAATCTGTTTCTGCAAAACACATTTACCTTTACACAGAAATATGTCATCATGTCACCAAATGGAAACAAGGTGGGCAAACACTATATGTTCAAGTAAAAACAGGCCAAAAACAGGAATAAAGCACTATGTACTGATGCACAAAGTGTATGGTTCAAAACAAGACAATTATTCCCATAATGCCTTGCAAATGAAGATATAACCTGTGACAACGTCTTATGTCCAGGTCCAGCTGAGCAAAAAAAAAAAAAAAAAAAAAAA
>NW_013955438.1:9029-10569 GCF_001266775.1 Austrofundulus limnaeus
ACTTTGTGTTGGTCTTTCACATTAAATTCCAGTGAAATATATTTATGTTTGTGGTTGTAATGTGACAAAATATGGAAAAGTTCAAGGGGTATGAGTACTTTTGCAAACCACTGTATGTATGTATATATAACCAACCAACCAACCAACCAACCAACCAACCAACCAACCAACCCACCCACGCACCCAAGTGGGCAAAGTTATTTGTGAAACCCGCAAACATTTATGATTTTTAGCCTTTAGAATGCCAATGTATGATGTAAATTTCTAAAACTGGTGTTAAAAATTTTGAGCAACAGTTTTATAAAATTATAAGCTACTGAGCACAGTGTGGACCTAGTCCACACATGATAATGGCTTTATTTATTTAACAGCTAAATGTTTTAAAGGTTAGCAAACTAGAAACAAATACAGCCACCTACATGACTACCATCCTCCCGGTCACGTTATTCTACAGACGTAGGTTCCAGTGAGGACGAGGATCATTCACCAGCAGAAAATAATTGTCAGTTTCTGACACTTGGCTGAATTTGCTTTTAGATGGTTTTCTCAATTTTTTCTCCACCTGTCCGGTTCTTCTTTTTCTTCCTCTTCTTCATCAAACTTTTCTTCTTCTTAGGTCTTAGTGGTTGGTAAACAATGAATTGGCACATTATTGCCATCTACTGGTATTGAGCGAAACTACATTTTTTTCCCCCCTCGGCGCGTGCACCGGCCCAGCGATGCGCCAGCCCACCGGGAAAAGTCCCGGTACTCCCAATGGCCAGTCCGCCCCTGGGTGCCACCAAGGGGGGATCATATGTGGGACTGCCCTGCTCAGTTTGTCTTCTATCATTACAAACACTCATATCATAACCAGGTTCTGGCTTTTTGAACAGTGAGTCCACTCATTGGACCACACATTGATATTCAGTGTGAATGTATGGCACTTTGAATTTAATGACCTACAATTTATTACAGTTCAAGAGTCCTTTGGAACTTTGATATTGCACACATGACCTGGTGGGAACCATGTTATTCAAGCCTTGAAGTGTGCGCCATTCAGCGAAGAAAAGAAGAGCAAGCTACTGACTGGCTTCAGAACCTCACCTGATGTTACTGTTTTTCATCAGTGGACAAAAGACATTAGTGCTAAAGGCACGGATATAACAGACTCTGTTTTAACCRGTCGGAAACAACATTTAAGACTTCTGTTTAATATTCTTTAGTCATTGGAAATATTGAACTTAATCCAGGTCCAGACAAAATGTTTTTATGTCCACTTTTTTATTTTTTATGGGATTTTATACATGTTTTTAATAATTATCTTGACCTCGTTTTGTGCACAGGTGTATCTTATATAAATCCAACTCAATTACAGTCTACACAGGGATCTGTATTATATCCTGAAAAGGTTAGACAACCTCCTGTTATGTCAAGTCTGAACACTACATCAGTAAGAAAACAAAAGCAATTTTCCTGTCTAAAACTATATCAGCTAGGTAAAATTAGAGGCTTTAAAATCTGTCATTTAAATATGAGAAGTCTTGTACCTAAACTGGAT
>NW_013955438.1:11569-12098 GCF_001266775.1 Austrofundulus limnaeus
GATGATGGAGGCAGATGATGGAGGTAGATGATGGAGGTAGATGATGGAGGTAGATGATGGAGGTAGATGATGGAGGCAGATTATGGAGGTAGATGATGGAGGCAGATGATGGAGGTAGATGATGGAGGTAGATGATGGAGGCAGATGATGGAGGCAGATAATGTCTGCAAATGCTGGAGGCAGATGATGGAGGCAGATGATGGAGGTAGATGATGGAGGCAGATGATGGAGGCAGATGATGGAGGTAGATGATGGAGGCAGATGATGGAGGCAGATGATGGAGGTAGATGATGGAGGTAGATGATGGAGGCAGATGATGGAGGCCGATGATGGAGGTAGATGATGGAGGTAGATGATGGAGGCAGATGATGGAGGTAGATGATGGAGGTAGATGATGGAGGTAGATGATGGAGGCAGATGATGGAGGTAGATGATGGAGGCAGATGATAGAGGCAGATGATGGAGGTAGATGATGGAGGCAGATGATGGAGGCAGATGATGGAGGTAGATGATGGAGGTAGATGATGGA
>NW_013955439.1:0-3376 GCF_001266775.1 Austrofundulus limnaeus
GTATTATTCAGATGGCGTCAGGTGTTACTAATTTTATAATTTGGTTTTATTACGAAGTGAACAACCGGAAGCGTCAACCTTTTTTTTTGAAGGTCAGGACCGACAGTTTCCGGTTTCAAATGCGTCAAACTTGACGCAGCTGCTCCTTCAGTTCTGTTGTAGCTGCTTGGTAACTTCATGTCACCAGACTCCTGAGCGCCGAGTCTTGAAAGACCATGAGACGGTTTCGCCAGCGAACAACGCGAAAGGAGAATATGTTCGAGTGCTCGAAGTTCAACCCGGSTTTTACCGAAAGAATCTTCAAAAGTCGTCTTTTTCATTTTAACTGACGTCCAGTCCGGCTTGTAGGACCGACAGGCAGCGAACTTTAAAACCCCATCGCMGCGACGAATCTCGCCCTTCGAAGACGACTCGATAAAATCAGGTTTTACATGTTATAAAATTGTTCATACAGACGTCATGCTTAGGAGCTGCCTGCATAAAGCTCTCTGGCCGGCTGTGCAGAAGTTACCGTCGGGACTGAAGCATGGTCCAGGGGCGGCGGTGATAGCGAGGAGGCTACCGCCGGGGACAGGGCGACAAACTCCGGGCTGCTGGATGGGAACCCACGGGAGGAACGAGCCTCTGGAGCCGCTCAACTCCCCAACGAGGGCCAAAGAGTTTATCTATCGTTTACACCCGAATGAGAGGAAATGTTTACTCATAGAGCTGCAGAGTTTCGAGTCCAAAGCCATTGCTCAAGGTAAGGAGTTAAATATAGGGTTAAAGGTGGCAGCTTTAGCAAACTTTAGTTGGAGAAATCGCATTGCTGGGAGTACCAACATTTATTCTTCCATTTAGACATATTTGGTCCATAACAGACCGGATTTCACTGAAGTAGGTTAGAACTAGTGTTGGTCACATTTAAACMTAGTGGTTTAAAAATTCTGATTAGTTAAGTAACTCATGCATGMGATATGTGTTTGTTTGCAGCAGGTTGCTGTAGAAACTACTGGAAAATGGTTAGTCATCATCATCATGCTGTGCTACAGACAATGAAACTGCAAAAAGTTAAAGGTTGTTAAAACTAAACTTTGTTGTTTTTGTGCAGTCTGGCTGAGAATAATGTAGAAGAGGTGAAAACCAAGATCTAATCTAACCACTGCCAGCAGTTTATGATTAATATACCATTAATTAAAAAGGGTCACTTATTACCATGAAGCTGTGGGCTTTTTTGCAGTTGGCTGTTCTTCTCTGCAGGATCTTCCTCTTCTGTTTCTGTCTCTCAGTGCAAATTACACTTCATGTAAAATGATGCAAGCTGCTGGTTGTTTTGGTACAAGAACGTGTTGCTTCCAGTGTGTGCTCGGCCACAGGACTTCATCTATTTTAAGACTGTAGTAGCACACAGTGCTGTTTCCACTTTTAGTTCTTAAAGAAACATTTTACATGTCTTGTTTTAGTTCAGTGAATAAAAATATTTACTGAAGCACATCTCGTTTTACTAGAAGTGGGAATCTTTACGCACATCATTTTGAATAATTGATGTGCGTAGATTAAAATCAGACACCACTCTCAGCAGCAGAACCACACTTTCCACAGAAAAAGTGTGCCANTTTTAAGTAATAATTTTGTAATAATAATCCAGATTAATGATGTTAAATGTGGAATCGTGGTTCAGTGAAATAATTCTGAAAAAAAAGGGTAAAAAGTATATATGATGGACTAAAGTCCAGTTTAGTCTCTTGCTGATAGCAACAGATAGGTACTCAGTCATCCACCTGTGCTACATCCACTCCCAGAATCCCCAGCGGTTATGAAGGTGTCTTCCTCGTAAAGCAGGGGTCTGCAATCTGAGGCTCTGGGGCCACATGTGGCTCTTTGGTTCCTCTGCAGTGGCTCTTCGAAAATGTGACCAAACATAGCAGAATATATATATTTTTTGTTTTTGTACTCACGATAAATCAATTTATATGCAAATATGTGATCAGTACTACTAATACAAAAAGTAAAACATGTTAGCTCATGCTAGCCTGTTGTTTACTTAAATTCATAATAAGAATTGGAAAAAAATAGGCCTGAATAGTTCAGTTGTAACAGTTTTTGTAAAATTTAGCATAAACTATATACATTATTTTTCTTGTTTACATGAATATGGTCTTTTCATTTGTTCTGATGTGTATAAAAATAATGATAAATAATAAAACTCACATTTTTTAGTTTCATAATGTCTACTCCACTGGCTGTAAAGGTTACCGAAAAGGCCCACGGTTCACCACTTGATAATCATAGTTTTAGCTTGTTTTGTGGCTCTGGACACATTTTATTAGTGCGTCAAGCTGCAGAAATGGCTCTTTTGGTTGTAAAGGTTGCAGATCCCTGTCCTAAAGTTACCATCTCTCAGTTTTAGTAACGTTCAGCTGCATATCTTGCATGTCAAAATTWAAAAAAKAAAACAATGATCTTTTGCATTCTGTTTGCACTCAAATCATATTGGGGGTGACTCTGTTTCTAACAAAKCACATTGGAAACTAAGATGAGAAATAATAACTGCTTTTTTTGGWCAAATCTTGATAATAATAATTGTGATTAGGATCTCACAAAATCTGAGCAATCCGTGAACACTTGATGTTGAAGATCTGTAAAATTGACTGAATAAGGTCTGCCTGTATYGGGCAGAAAAGGCCAATAGGGTTATTAGCTGTGGCGGCCATCTTCAGTTGTGCCGACTAGCTTCAGATGTAGTTTTCTACATCCAGTGACTGCTTTTGAAGAGTTTCATTAAAATCTGCCCAGTGSTTTATGAGATATTGWGCAGTCAGAATGTGTGATCCACGGTTTCTCCAGGGAGGCCAAGAAATATTTACCCTTGTACCTCCCCTGTCTCCACCAGACAGAACAGGGGTCTTCCAACTGTAGGAGCTGTCACTATGGGATATAGGTTGAAGTCAGTCAGCAGGAAAAAAAAAAAAAAYAAAAGAAAACAACTTGTCGGTCACAATCGGCTCGTTCCTGTCAGAGCAGTGTCCATCTCATTGATCTGAGGGGGAATGAGTGCTGACACATCCAGGCAGTCAGAGCAGGCATGCCGCTCTGCCTCACAGCGCGTGGACCTGTTTGCTTTCTGCTCTGAGCTGAGACCAGTAGAGGCGGCGGCAGCAGCGTGAGAGGGCCCAGCACCAGGAGCACAGAGTCGGATATTATGTCTCTGCTGAAACAGAGGGGGAGAGAGCTCGAGCGATTTGATGGATTATCACTCATCTATTGGTAGGTGAAACTCTGCAGCTGAAGGTTCAGACCTGGAGGAGAAAATTCAAAACGTTTTGGCTCCAAAATTGGTGAATGATTGATTAAACAACTGTTTGTTTGTTTGTTTGTTTGTTTGTTTGTTTGTTTG
>NW_013955439.1:4376-6629 GCF_001266775.1 Austrofundulus limnaeus
GTGTTCAATACTTATTTTACCAGCTGTATGTTGAGACATTTTATTTCTCTTGATTGTCTTCAAGTATTCAWAAACCACATAGAATGTCAATAATGGGCTGTTGTATTTAACTGAAATYGCACATCCAATCATTTGTTTAGAAAACTCATTACACAGATTGCCCATCTGTTCTGCGTTAATTGTTATTTCACACTTYATTATAACTTCCAGTTTTTATTTTAACTGTGAGACTCAAATAGTGATTTAAAGCAGATTTTTGTGCCGTGGTTCTGCCAGTTTGAAGCATCAACACAGACTAGGAGGAACAAACTGTCCGTGTTGCTGCAGACGCTTTTATTTCTACCGTCAGCAGTTAATGAGAAAACTTCTGATGTGTTTTTGATGTTTTCTTTCTCCCTCAGAGACACTGGAGCCAACGCCGCCGACTGCAGCCCAGATCAGATATGGTGAGAGTCGAAATGTGGCGCACAGATCTGCTTGCAGACACACACAAACCTGCATGTCTACATTTTGGAAGAAAGTCAGACTGTAACAGATTTATCAGTGATTCCATAATGTCCMGATTGTATTTGAACTTGTTAATTATAACTGAGGAAAAAAGTCCACCTGACCTGAAGAATGCTTTCTCTTTTATGAACCTGCTATTTCAAGACACACTTAATGTTTTTCATATAAATTATGCATTGACTGAACAGTTACACATTTAGGAAATAAGCATATAATGTATTTTTATATTGAACTTAATGTAAAGGCAGTACTATTGTCTATTCCTGGTTTTATTCTCCCATTTTATAACATAATCAGGTGCCCATTCTTGCAAGTGTACTCATGTGTGTGCATTTCAGAAATGTCTTTTTGAAGATGATTTCCCTTTGAGGGGTAATTTATTTTACAACCATACCATTTATCACTTTTTGTGTGGGTTTTGAYACTTAATGCTTTAGGTTCTCAAATAAGATGACAGAATCAGATCATTTTATTTGGTTTCTGGTAGATGTAGCCTGATAGTCTTAATATTCTAACTGAGCACTTACGTTGTAGAAAATAAGTGTCAGATTGTCTTTAATATCAGTTCTCTTGGTAACTTACTTTCTCCTGTTTCAGTTTTATTCCACAATGCCATTCCCTTTGTTGGATTTGGTTTTCTGGATAACGCCATCATGATAGCAGCAGTAAGTGTGCTCATTAAAACTATTTTGTTAGCTTTTATTAAAAAGATCCCTGTTCTTATGATAACTGAGTCAGGAAGAAACTTTGACCCCAATCTCCTTTTTTTTTTTTATTTCCCCTCCAGGGAACACAGATTGAGCTCTCCATTGGAGTCACTTTGGGGATCTCCACTATGGCTGGTAAGAGCAGATCAAACAGCTCAAAGAAAAGTCCCAGGATTATTCAAATCGACTTCCTTATCTTGTTGGCTACATCCTAATGTCTGCATATTTTAAATAATCAGACAGTTAGGATTAGGTAGTCACAGGTCAGAATTTCTTGCAGTCACTTTCCACCTTTTTTGCAAGCTTTTTTTGGAAATAGGGCTGTTTCAGTAGCTGCCTTTACAAATATTCCTAAATAGATATAGTTAATTACATTGTTTTCTGTAATGTATTTTTCAGTGGAAAAATGTACATAATGAACAGAATACATCAGAATAATCWGACAGCTGTTTTTCTGATCTAACAACTCATTTCTGCCCAGCAGGTASGTTAAACAAGAATAATGTGATTGTTCCTCTGAATGCTTGACTCACTCTGTCACTATTCATGAATCAGCTTCTACACTCAACTATTCTGTTATTATATTAGTTTTTTTTTGTTATTATATTTGTTATTTTCTGATTGCTTTTAGATGTGCTTTGCACCGGTGATGCAGAGTTTTGTGGCACTGATTTAAAAAATCAGCCTCATTTATTGTGTTTCATTGTGTCGAGGCAACTTTTCCAACACACTGCAASATTAAATACATTTATTTTTTCTGCAACCAGGTTTGTTACTCGAATACATAATCAGATTTATACCTGAGGTATTTCAGGATCATTAGCAGAGTTGCACATAAGCAATGCGCAGGTGCGCATGCGCCATCTAAAAGAAAAAGTGCACCAGYTGGAATGTCATAAAGCTCCTTTGCGTACCTAAGATTGTACCTGAGATTGTGAAAACAACAGCTACACTGCATAAAATGTCCATCTTACCAAGTTTTAAAATCTTATATTCAGCCAAAAAAGACTTTTTGATTTTGTTTTGAGACTGATTTATT
>NW_013955439.1:7629-8367 GCF_001266775.1 Austrofundulus limnaeus
TGAAATATCGCAATATTTCAGTGTATCGATATTTTCTTACACCCCTAGTCTCTGCTGCAAGTGAAACATGCCAGGTGTTGATTTCTGTTAGAGATTCCTGGTTTCAAATGAAGTTCTGATTAAAAATGACATTTGGACACTCAGACATCAATTCTGTATTTTCACATTGCTGAACAGAACACGTGGAGAATAAAAACAAACAAAAAAACAACAAAGAATAGCCCTGTCCTAATGAGTAAGAAAAGCTTACAGTCATGAGTCTTTCTTTGGATAAAGCTGTCTGTTAACACAACATTAATAATCATTCACTGTCTGCAGAAACACAGCAGGATCCCACATCAGACATGAACCCGTTTTTACTTTTTATTCCAGGAGAAAACAAATCAAAGTGTTTCCCTCTCTGTGTTTCTGCAGCTGCAGCTCTGGGGAACCTGGTTTCAGATCTGGCAGGTCTCGGGTAAGCTGCATTTTCAAACCGTCTCAAGAGGAAAAGGGTCTATTCAGGGATACATGTGTCAAATCTGACTTTCAGTGCAGTTTGAACAGATCAAGTTTCAAAAAAATGAGTAGATTTCACTTCATTTTGCCCAGAATACAGTATTTTAGAAAACACCATCTAACTAACGTCTGTTTAGTTGCTGCTCATAGGAGATTTTTCTACGTTATCCTAAAATAATGTTTTTATATAGAAAAACTTCATTTAGCAATTACAGATCAGATTTTGTATTGCTAATCATG
>NW_013955440.1:0-1275 GCF_001266775.1 Austrofundulus limnaeus
GGGTCCTCCGGAGGACCCGGCCTGTCGTTTTGGACACAGCCATTCTCAGCAGGTTTCTAAGGTTCTTCTTCTACATATTAAAAAGTTGTTAAACATCTGAGTGGTGCACTACTGCTACTAGTGGTGAGAAAGTGTATTACACCTTATTTAAAATCAATGTGGTCCCATGGCCCTCTATGGCCCAAAGTTAAAAACTGTTGTTCTTTTGAAGTCCTCAAGGTGGCGCTCACGGCCCACAGGTTAAGAATCTCTGATCTAAAGAAACATCAGATTCTTCTCTACAGTCTGTGTTGTCAGACATTTTATCAATGCTTCTTTTACAAGCAGACATTCCCCTTTGACGTCACTTCCTGTTGCTTTACATGCAAATATCTGAACAACTGTTCATCTGAGCAAAGTGGAATTTGTCTTGCGTTATGTTATCAGTGTTGTCTTTCCAAAAATGAATTCAAATTTATGACAAAAATTTGATGTCACAGGGACTTTAACGTTTTGTTTTTGTGTGAAGTGTTGTTTTATGTAATCAAATCATTGATCCATTCRTTGTATATTTTGTGCTGTGTGTGCAGGACATGCTTCAGGCTGCGGGTCAGTACAGAGAAACTAAAGCCTCCGTGTACCGACCTCCTGAAAATGCACCTGCAGAGCCTGAGTACATCCCTTGGACAGGTATACCTTCACCTTCCACAGGATCCAAAGCATCGTTCTGATTTTCCCGACTGAATTCTGTTTACATAAACTTCACAATCAGAATGTGGAATATTTTAACAATCCGGTTGCCTTCACCTCTTCCTTCAGCGTATGGTGGCGTTGGAGGCGTTCGCACCATCATTTCCCGCCAGCATGAGATCATCCTGCGCTCTGTTTACCCACATGCTGACTGTGAGTTACGCAGTACTCTCTGTGAGCAGCTGGTGGCGCTGTTGGACATCTACTTGGGTGGTTATGTGGCTCAGCTGACTTCCATACAAAAGCAGAGGCCCTCAGGACCCCTTCAGGAGCGCTACAACAGCCTAGAGATGGAGTACATCCAACGCCGCTCAGAGCTGCTCACACCGCTGTGTAAGTGGACTTTTTTTATTGTTTATTGTTTAAATATTTTTTAAAAAAATCACCAAAACCAGTCCATCTGAACAACTACAGGAAAATAAATACAGAAATAAAATAAAACACAATCTTTAAATTCCTGTCAGCGTCAAAAAGACAAGGCATAGACTGAAAAAAAGTGTAGGTAGAAGCCTAAGTTTTTTATACCTTCACTTTTTATTCATACAT
>NW_013955440.1:2275-3947 GCF_001266775.1 Austrofundulus limnaeus
TTTTTTTACCGACCTAAAAAAAAGTTATCGTGCGATTAATTGATTTATTGACTATCGCGACAGGCCTATGCATTTCCATTGTATTCAGAAGCCGTTCCAAACTATTACCAGAGCAGTATAATGTAGTATCATCAGCAAATAAGGTGAATGTTCGTAATCTAGATACATTGCAAAGATCATTTATGTAAAGTAAAAAAAAGTTTTGGACCCAATACCGACCCTTGTGATACTCCACAGGTTACWTTCAGTAAATCAGAATTCACATTATTTATTTGTACATATTGATATCTATGATCCAAAAAACTTTTTATCCATGAATGGGCTAGTCCTCTCACACCGTATCGTTCCAATTTACTTAACAATAAGCCATGATCTATGAACAGCACTGATGATGCAACGCTGAACAAACCAGTTGTTGTTTTGGCCAAAACACAAAGTTTGTTATAGTTTGTGATCAGTTTTAGTCATTTATTTAACTGTTAAAGAATTAACAAGTCTCTGTGCAGTTTGAGTGTTTCTATAACTCACTTCCTTGAGTTAAAAGCTCCACACAGTCTGGAGTTGTGTCTTCCCTGGTAGGACATCATGAGATTTCTGTGCTTTGCAGTGGAGCTTGGACAGTATCAGTGGGTGGCAGCGCTGGCTGAGAAGTACTGTGACTTTGACATCCTGGTTCAGATGTGTGAGCAGACCGACAACCAGAATCGCCTGCAGCACTACATGGCCAAGTTTGCTGACCAGGTACACGTCACAGAATCTGTTTGATACAATCAAGATGTTTTTCACGTGGGGTTTATTCAGATTGGACCAGTTCAGACTGTAACAATAAGACCAGAGTTTTATTCAGGGGTGTCCTGGTCCTGGATGGTCACTGTCCTGCAGGTTTTAGAAGTTTCACTGCTCCAACACGCCTGATTTGAATGAGTTATATTGAATTACTTTAATCAGAGACATCATATATTGAGAAATGACTGCTACTTTGGTCCACCATTGAAAATATCATTATGTGCAGTATTGTTGTGAGGGATGCTCACCWACAACCACACCAAAACATAAAAGACATGAAAGATTTTATTTGTCATTGCGTTACTAGAACATAACATTTGTGTTTAAATATATAGTTACAGCTGTTTTTGTTCTCTAWAGTCAGTTTGATGTGACGGCCATCATAAATTAGGTTGACCCCAATGTTTAATCAGTTGTTGAAATTCATCCACTGATTTTAAATCTACCCAGTGGGTGTGTGATTGAAAACGAGCATGTCCTTAGATAAGTTTGAGATTTTACAAGTAATAAAATAACAATGTGCTTGATGCTTTTTTATTTTTTTAAACAATGATTTACACAAATATGATAGAAACATTTACAAGACTTTTTCTTTCAGGCCACATTTAGGGGTGTAGATGATAGATTTTATTTTATTTTATTCATTCAATGTTTTAGTTTGTAACAAATTAAGTATAATTAGATTCAGTAAACACAACATGCTTTTGTCCCATTGGTGGAAATGATAGCCTGTTTTTAACTCAAAAATGAGGGAGCATAAGCACAGTTTAAGTTAGCAGCTTCTGCTCTCATTCCATTTATCAGGTGCTGATGGATGTTTGTTCCAGAATGACAAAACAAACATTTGGCACAAGTACAGAGAACTGGTTAAAGATGACTGTAGTCT
>NW_013955440.1:4763-7952 GCF_001266775.1 Austrofundulus limnaeus
GCATTCTGGTTAGGCTACAGGAAGAAGAACAAGAACCCGTTCTTTTCAAAATAAGAGCGTGAATTTAAACTGTTTCGTGTTTCTTTATTTATTATTATTTATTTATTTAATATTTATTGCCACGGTGTTCCTCAGAGAGGAGGTACCACCTGCACAGCAGATCAGAACCACAGGTGGATTATTGCCCAGTGAAGAAGCTCCAACTGCTTCCTGCCACACAAAGAATTGTGGGAACACTACAGTCTGTATAAGTGAAGACCATCACTGAGAAGAGTCAGAAGTTCAGAGTATAAAGCTCTGTGAACACAGACTGAGGGGTCGCTGTTCCTCACAGAACAGATACATTGTGTTAAATAGAGACAGCTTTCCCCTCCACTGTTCAAGACAATGATGATGAAGTTTTAATGAATTATGTTGCTACAAAACGTAGTGAGACTAGACAGCYTTTTCTCCTTACTTTAGACAAAATCGACAATCGAATATGAAACATTATTTGTGATTAGCGCTACTCAATTCTAAATTTAGAAAGCACAAATCCGCACATCATTTTAAGAAATTAGTAAAACCCCTAAAGTGCAAAAGAGAAATTTAGGTCCGCAATTAGCACATTTGAGCTTTAGGGGACTAGTGCCCACCACTGGTTATGACAGTAGCTATAAGTGACTTTGAATTAGTTTTTATAGTCTGGTTACCAGTTYAGTCCTATATGGCACATGCCATATACTGTTACACATTTAACTACCGGTACTACTAATAAATATTGAAATGAGAAAAACATTAGAATGTCCACACATCTGAGTGTCAAAACAATATTAAGTTAAACTGTTTAATGTCTAATGAGCTGTTATTTTCCAAATAAACCCTTAACATGTGGAACCATATTGTACACAGGATATGTGATCACACGTTTCAGAAAAATCTGTGAAAAACTTAAAGTTTTAAAAGAACTAATGTTTGGCCTAAAGTAGCATTTCACACAGAGAATACTTCCGAAACCAGCTGTGTTTACACTCAACAACTGAATATCTCAATAAACAAATCYTAACCAGTGCAATTACATCTGTTTAAAAAAACTTTCTGGCCTCGTCTTTTTGTTTTTACTGTAGAACTTTGCAGACTTTGTGTTTCGGTGGTACATGGAGAAGGGAAAGAGGGGGAAGCTGCTGTCTCAGCCGGCAGCACAGCATCAGCAGCTGGCCAGCTTCCTGCAGGCTCATCAACACCTGAGCTGGCTGCACCACATCCACGTCCACGACTACCAAAGTGTACGCAACCCCTACACACACACACACACACACACACACACACGCACACACCTAGAACATACAGACTTTCTGCTTCAGCTTGGATTCTTATGGGCAATTTATTTTGTTTATTCAAATTTTTTTGCTTTTATTTAATCAAAGATAACTCARATTTAAAATCTGCATCAAGACTGACAGCAGCACAACAATACAATTACAGTTTTAAAACATTGTAACATACAATGGTATAGACAGAATAATAGCAAAACTAAACAATAAAAGCGATCAACTAAACAATAAAAGCGATCAACTAAAGGAGTCAGGAACTAAACAGGTAATAAAATGTATAGAAAATACCTACAAGCAGATGTGGCTACATCAGAATATTTCTGAATAGATTTAAACTGGTCTAATGTACCCATCTCACTTAGCTTTAGTTATTTTAAATCTGTTTCATAAACAAAAAGATTGGTTTCTAAGTGTTGCTTCTTTCTGTCTGCCTAGTAGTAACTCAGTAAAATTCGATTTTTTTTNCAGCTATATAGTGGTAAACCCTGTAATGCTGCATTATGTAATAAAATTGGGCTTCAAAATGCAATACAACTCCACTAAAACCACATTATGTATTATTTGATGCAAAATGTAAAAAAAATCTTCAYTGCGTTTTGTCATACTTGCAGCCGTAATAGCATTATCACATTTTGCGCCGATTGTTACAAAATGCGGTGGTTGCTCTTTTTAGAAATTATAATGCAATAATAATAAAACAATCACAAACCAGTGTTTCTGTTAATCTTATTCAATACACTTGTATTCAGCTTTATTGTCAGAGTTGCACATAAGTGGTGCGCAGGTACGCGTGCACGGTCAKAAAAGAAAAAAGCGCACCAGATGGTATGTCGTGAAGCTCAATTGCGTACCTAAYTTTGTACCTGATTGTTTGTCAAAACAACAGTTAGCAGGGCTCTAGAAGTGCGACCAGTTTGGTRGCAAACGCGACCTGATTTCTTAAAAAATAAAAAGAAAGAAGAATCCAGCCGCGGTGTGAATGGATCGTTGTTCGGTGCGCCAGAGCGGGACCCTGATATAAGGATTAAATGGACACTGCCTTCAACAAATCAGACGAAGTCCAGAGCTGTTTTGTCCAATCAGAGCAGAGCAGGGCGGAACTTTCAGTGAGAGCAGTCTGGTTGAAGCAGCGGCCGGCTCGAGTCGACTCGAGCTGCTGCAGCGATCAGTCCATACATCTCCTCCTCCGCTCCTCCTGCACTTTGCTCCTGAAATACCAGAGACTTTGGTCTGTAAAACCTAACTTTATATTAAATATGTGTTCAGAATGTTGTTATTGAACAGATCTGTCCAACTCTGTGTGAGTGACTAAACTCTCCTCCTGAGAGACTGCTGTATGAGCACGTCGCTGCACGCGCAGGCTGTCTGTGAGATTCACTGAGTTATTCTAATTAAACCACATTAACTAAGAGAACATTTGTTTGCCCCATATTAAAGCAAAGATGATTCTCTCTTTAACACCCCAGTCAAAAAACTATGTATATTAAAAAAGTAAAAACAACTTACCATATTCTCTAGGTGAAAGAGTTTTAAATCTTCTTTTAATTTATCATAAAGATCCACAAATTTCATTCACAATTTTATATATATAAACAAGGTTCTTGATTTGCTAAACTTTTTTATATTTAGGACCATACTGTGATATAGCTTTTCTGGGATAAATGTAATTTATTAAACGATCAACTACAAATTTCATTCACAATTTTATATAAAAAAACAAGGTTCTTGATGTGCTAAACTTTTTTATATTTAGGACCATACTGTGATACAGCTTTTCTGGGATAAATGTAATTTATTAAATGATCAAATACGAAGAATAAATAATTACATGAGCTGAAATCATCTAAATAGTGTAATATCCATCCATCCATCCATC
>NW_013955440.1:8952-9179 GCF_001266775.1 Austrofundulus limnaeus
CTGCAGAGGATGGACCAACATCATATTGAACCCTATGGATCAGGAATGGGATGTACCTAAAGCTCAAGGCAGGTGAGACAATACTTCTGGCAATACAGTGTATGTCAGTGAAGTAGTAACCTGTTGAAACAGTTTTTGTTTAATAGTGAATATTTAAAGGGATCCCTGATTAGTTGTAACATTAGACTTTATTTGATAAACATTTATTTTAACTGTAAAATAAAGAC
>NW_013955441.1:0-6342 GCF_001266775.1 Austrofundulus limnaeus
AATAAATAAATAAATAAATAAATAAATAAATAGAATCATAAGGAACAACCTGGTTAAGCTAAATATTGATTGCATTTGGTCAGAGTTGACCAAATGAAGGAACCAGCTGCATTCAAGGGGTTTAAATCAGTAGCTTCATCACAATACAATATTATTTGTTTCTTGATATGACAAATTCTGCCGCAATACGGTTTTGATTCAATTCAATTTTCAAGTCTGCGATATGAAGCAGTATCACATATCCATCTAACACAATCATTGTGTTAGATGGATATTTATTATACTGATCCACATCAAGCATATGTTAAACGATATATTGATGTGGAAGTAGTAGTTATCGCTCCATGACTCATCTGTGTTTTTTATCTTGTTTGATTTTGTTTTTGTGAAACTAGAAATAAGGAAGAATCGCATGTAAAAGCATGGCTCTAGATCCACAGCCCCAGATTTATCCGCCCACTTCAGCTGGCTACTCACTGCCTGATCACAGTGTCTTAATCTCATTAACTGCTATCGTTGGGAGCATATCTAAATGACTTTAGGGCAGATGATGTGCTTTAATACAGACTGAATGGTATAAACCTCTTTCACCTCCAGCTACTGCAGTATAAGATAGAAAGAAAGGAGCTTGGCAGTTAGACTGTCGTTTTACTAAATGCTTTATTTTTCAGCTTCTGTCTGTTCCCACATATCAGACAAGTGTGGGCCTGAGCAGAGGGCCCTGCTGGCCGACTGCTAGCATGGCCAGYTGTTTGTCCACCAAYTGTGGGCCAGGTCTGGCCATGATGRCACTGTTTTTAAGATGGCAAGCATGCCACAACTGGCCCAGTTGTACACTCTAAAAATGAAATGTTGGATTTACTTAACCATGTTATGTTACCTGGTTCCACTTAACTGAGTTGAGTAAATTCAAAGCAACATATTCATGTTCTTTGGCTAAAAAACTGGTATATWGCTTTGAATTTACTCAACTCAGTTAAGTGGAACCAGGTAACATAACATGGTTAAGTAAATCCAACATTTCATTTTTTTACAGTGTAGTTTGGTTTATGTGGTGGTGGCCCATGCTGGACCACCTGAGACAAACCACATATGGGTTACCGAAGGATCATCATTCTTTGCAGAATCTGGGCTGAGTGTTGGAACAATAGGTCAGAACTGGACACGACATTTTTTCCTGTGTGTGTTAGAATAGAATATGAATATGTCTTTATACATGTTATTGGATCTTTTTGAGTTTTGTGGCCATATTCTTGTTACTTAGATGTTGAAATTTACCTTTGGACATTCAGGTTCAGGTGGATTCTCCTCCAGTGTCTGTGTCTGAGCAGGTCTCACCGAATGCTCCAGTCCGAGGGGGCCTCACAAGATGACAGTGACTCCTCTTATGTAGTTCCASTGCTCCTTGCCAAAGTCAACCTGCTTCTGCCACTTTCTATCAATGAGGTTGACCAATCTGAGAATTTGTTGCCAGTTAATTTTCCACCTTCCGACTTTAAGGATCTACGTCAAAAGCTGTTCATCACATGAGTACATTCCTCCTGAGCCAGAGTCTAATGTTGAGGTAAACTGGTCCTCCCTCATCATCAAAGTAACCCTGACAGTTGCCTCTACTCCAAAGCTTGCACCTGATGGTGAGGCCCACCCAGCACCACTCTTCAAGAGGTCCAAATGTTCCAACTCCAGTTCCTACTTTATAAACAGAGTTTCAAGCCAGTCACCTCCATCTTTTCCATGCGTCAGTCAATGAGAGCCTTCTGCTGGTCATTTCTTCTTCTGTCCTCAYGTCACAAAGCTTCAGTCAGTCCAGCTGCCTGAACTCTCTTGCTTGCCTGGATATTTTCTGGGCTGTCATACTGAGATGTTTTTGTTTGTCTTTGTTAGTGAGCACTTCTGTTTGTTCCTGGTCCCTTCTTCCAAGCCACCTTTAAGCCACCCATTAAATTTATTTAAACGTTGGGAGCCGTCCCTTAGAGGAGGGGGCACTGTAATGTTCTTTATAATTTCTGGGTACTTTGTAGTTTCAATTCCACATCTCTGTGTGCATGTGTGTGTGTGTGTGTGTGGGGGGGGGTATTTTTATTGTCTCCATGCCTGCACTAAATGTCCTCAATAAAACAGCTTATAAGACCTCATATTCTAGACCCACCAGATTGACAATTTAGGTCTGGCATTTGGTAAAATTGTTCTTCTATGTTAATATTTTAATTGTGAGCTTGCTGTCATGTCTTCTTATCTGGTAATTCTGAAGATACAATAGGCATAGCACTTTCATGTTAATCTGAAAGAGGTTTATTTTCTGCGCATTATGAAGACATCAGCTGCCAAAGCCACTTAAAGCCTGCCTGACCCTGGATGAGACGATGCTCTGTGTGTTTGGCTCTTTCAGCGAGAGAACTGTCTGTCACCTGAGAGGCACTTCAGTCAGTTTCTAAAACATATTTGTGAGCGACGCTTCAAAGGAACCCGAACTAAAGTACACACTCCTGTAGGTGGTAAAGCTCCGCTTTGTGACCCCCCTGAGAGGTTGTTGATCACGTTTCGTAACAATCTCATCTTCTCAGGCCTGGAAGATGGAACGGCTGGAGTTGTTACTCTGTCATTCACTAACAACCACTTGAACCTCGCTACCAAGGAGACCCAGGTACTCCCCAAATCCCAATTAATGAGAGAATAGCCTGAAGAGAGTGTTCTTGACTCCGGCTGTGACAGCTTAATTGTAATTTTGGCGAGGCCCCTCTGGCAACAATCTCCTCCACTTGACAGCTCTGTGCTCCTGATTTAACTGAAAGCCCTCTTTTGCATATTCATTTAGTGGCAACAAAACAGTGTAGTGGTGGAATAGAATATATATTTTACTGAATGAATATGCGCAGGCCTTGTAGCTGTATTTGCAGACAAGAAGCAGTATGTATCTACTCAACTTGTTTCCACAGCATATGACTGGAACGAATGCTGATTCTTTATGAACTGTGAAAAAGATGCATTCATACAATATTCTTCTAGATGCCTTTGCACATAAACTTCAGACCTGAACAACATTCTACCATTCTTAAGTGATTACATGTTATTAAGCAACTAGATACTCCTCTATGCCCCTGAAAATAGTTTTTTTTTTGCCCCCAGGCAATATTGTTTGTTCCCTGTCTGTTTATGCATGTGTGCATTATTTTTTTCTGTCATGTAGACACAATGGATGGGTTTTGATGCAATCAGAAAGTTATCGTTGGGTGTACATCTACAGCTGATCACCTTTTGGAGTCAACCAGATTGAACATGTCTGCCACAGCTAATTGACCTTTGAAAACATTTAAAAAATGTATATAACTCAGTTAGTCTTAAGGATATTAAGATGCAATTTGCTGTGGTAGATAAAGATTGAATTTTTGGTTCTTTGAAGGAACTCAAATCTGTTTTTATTTTCAAAGTGCCGATGAATTTTAACAGTTAGTCCAACATCTACAATCTGCATCACTAAATGCAGCAACTCCTCTCCCATCCTGAGAGCGTTTGCCATACAACACCTGCTGCATTCCTTCCCTTTTGCCTGTTGCTCTTTGTCACAGTTAAAAAGCAAATGAAGAATATGGCTATGTCTGCAACGAAGAAACTGAGGAAAATAACACAAAGATATGAAGATTTTTAAAAAATGCTGTCCGCAACTCAGTCAAGGATTGCACTGTTTGTGAATGTCACATCCTGTCTGGTTGTGCCTGAGAGTCTTCCTCAAACACAAAACATAAGCACTGACAAGTTGCACAAGATGTTTCTTTAAAACTTTGTCATTTAACTATTGGAGTTCGGTCTGTTGAAAGAATACCTCATGAGCCACTGGATGGGCTTTAATGCAGCTCTCAGACAATAATCACTGGATTTGCTGGATCTAATTTTTAAAGTTCATCAATTTACATTGTAAGATGGTCACCAGGTAATCAACTTTAGTGAACTTTAAAATGTGATTAGGTAGTAGCTAAGAGTCATCTGAGCCTTAATAAATCACTCAAATTTGCATATAGTGTCATTTCCAGTGACCAAAACAACATAAAATGATCTTAACTTAAAACTCTGACATGAAAGGCAATGGGTGAATGCATATGACCTTTTCGTCTTGTCCAATAATCGATCAATAGTCATCAGTCATGCAATCCCACTACATCTGGATGTGTAAATGAGTCTGAAACCTAATGATAAATTAGCTGTAATTAGTGTAAGGAAATGACACATTTCCTTCCTTAAAGGAAAACTTGAAATGATGATTTCACTGAATGAAACGAGCTTTAATCTTGAATTAACTTACTTCAAAGACAAACCTGCTGATGTTTTGCAGGGAGCTTGTTCTACAGGCAGGAAGTCTTGCTGCAGGAGAATGTGCCTCCAGCCGTTTGCTTCTGAACATAAGAAGTGAATAAGTAATTGCACTTCCCACAAAAAGTGTGTTTAAGTATGTTTGCATGGAGTTCATAGTCAAATAACTGAACGGCTTTTATGATTCCTGCATTCAATCAGCCTAATTACTGTAAATATAATTTTTGAATATTTAGTTGGGAATATATGGGAATACTTTTTTGCATGAGTATGAGAAGCTGAAATTATGCAGGGCTGCTGGATAGTTATTGTGCATAAATGGTGTAGTGAGTACATAACTGTGAAGATGAGAGATTTATTCATTGTTTTCTTTTTTCCTGGTTTTCTTTAGTCATACAGAATATTTGAGAACAGAGGGCTAACAAACACATCTTTGTGAAGATGTTCAACATTGGAAATTTTTACTTCACTACTTGCATTGCTATTTAATTAATTTTACAATTTAAAAAATCTGCAACTTGTTTTTTATAATTAATAATAATATAAAATTCTTGACAAAATGCTTTTTTTGTCCGAGTTTTACACTAAGATCCTTTTCTGTTGAAAAATGACAAAGTCAGCCATTTTGAATAAATTTTTTAAAATATTATCATGTGTATCTAGTGCAATATTGTGAAATCTCATATTCGAAGTATGTGTTGTGAATGCTAATAGACAAGATTATAATGCTTTATGTGTTTTCTAAGATAAGGTGGCTGTGTTTGAGTTGGCTCATAATTTCCTTCATTTCAACATGTACATCCAATGATTAGTTCCTGAAAGATGGTTAAACATTTGTCCAGATGTTCATATTTTAGTAACAGAATTGATGGCAATATTATTAGCAAAATTTTAAAAGACAGATCTTTTTTAATGTTGAGAATATCTGTTGGGGATCAGTTTCAACCAGCTAATGTGTGAACATTGTCATTCTTCACATTTTACCATCTTAGCCCAGAAATTGAACTTAATCCTCTGCTTTGTGATGCAATAAGTAAAAGTAAGATAATTAAAAACAACTTACAAGTTAACCTTGTTGGCTTTGCTAATAGCTTTAGTTTGCATTAAACTGATAGTTTGGGTTCCTAAAATAACATTAGTCGGTGCTAGCTTAGCATATATGTCCAGTTATACGCATTGTCTGTAATTTACACAGATTTTCCCTGATTTTGCATGTATGCAGATTTTTTCTAGTTTTATAGATTTTTTTCAAAAACTAAGTTTCTATTTTATTCAACATGTCAGAGCCTCTAGGATGAATAAATAAATAAATAAATAAATAGAATCATAAGGAACAACCTGGTTAAGCTAAATATTGATTGCATTTGGTCAGAGTTGACCAAATGAAGGAACCAGCTGCATTCAAGGGGTTTAAATCAGTAGCTTCATCACAATACAATATTATTTGTTTCTTGATATGACAAATTCTGCCGCAATACGGTTTTGATTCAATTCAATTTTCAAGTCTGCGATATGAAGCAGTATCACATATCCATCTAACACAATCATTGTGTTAGATGGATATTTATTATACTGATCCACATCAAGCATATGTTAAACGATATATTGATGTGGAAGTAGTAGTTATCGCTCCATGACTCATCTGTGTTTTTTATCTTGTTTGATTTTGTTTTTGTGAAACTAGAAATAAGGAAGAATCGCATGTAAAAGCATGGCTCTAGATCCACAGCCCCAGATTTATCCGCCCACTTCAGCTGGCTACTCACTGCCTGATCACAGTGTCTTAATCTCATTAACTGCTATCGTTGGGAGCATATCTAAATGACTTTAGGGCAGATGATGTGCTTTAATACAGACTGAATGGTATAAACCTCTTTCACCTCCAGCTACTGCAGTATAAGATAGAAAGAAAGGAGCTTGGCAGTTAGACTGTCGTTTTACTAAATGCTTTATTTTTCAGCTTCTGTCTGTTCCCACATATCAGACAAGTGTGGGCCTGAGCAGAGGGCCCTGCTGGCCGACTGCTAGCATGGCCAG
>NW_013955442.1:0-1435 GCF_001266775.1 Austrofundulus limnaeus
CGTGACATGTTCGTACGAACCCTTTGTACGAACAAAAGTAAGAGAAATTTAGGATAAGAATACGAACATGTTCTTGCATGAGGCCCATTGTTTTTGTTAGAGCTGTGTGTACATTTTATTTCTAAGATTACTCCGTTGTTAGTTTTTAAAGTTATTTGAGTAATTCTCAAAACAGTGTTCTTGCAGTTATTATTTCTGTTGTTCAACTACCAGTTTATACATTTTCCAAATAGCCACTGCTCTGGGGTATCAGTAACACATTTGGATGAGTCTGGTAGTTGGATGAAACTTTTTTCATCCTTGGTCTAGAAGGCCGATTTTTAAATGTCATTTGGGGGGTCAAGAGGAACATGCCAGAGGTGATCCTGTGGCTCTAGACCCCTGGGTTTGCCTGCGGGGGGCTCTAACCCTCAGAAAGTTTAGATTTTTCAGGAATTTGTGGCCCCTTGCAGGCAAACCCAGGGGTCTAGAGCCACGGGATCACCTCTGGCATGTTCCTCCTGACCCCCAGAAGGACATATTAAAAATTTTCTGCCGGCTGGGGAAGCTGGGAAAGACGCTCGCTCGGTCGGCGTGCAGTAAGTGGAAGCAGTTTTCAAAAGATGGAGTTTTCTTTCAGCTTTTAAAAATCAAATTCTACATGGAAGTGGATGAAATTTGCTGGATGTGTTTTCTTTGAAAGGTCCTCATGGCTCACCAGCAAAGCATAAACAAAACTGTTAAGAAAGCTGATGATAAAGTTGATCTAAAATCTAAGTTTGATTATGAAGTGAAATTAAATATCTGAGGGTGATCATTAGTGTGGCTAAAATTCCTCACTTCACCATCTGTGTCGCCAGCTTCCTGTCTCCAAATTGAGCGTACACATGAATCGGAGCTGGAGTGAGGGAACACACATTTTCACGCCTAGATTGGGCTATAACAGGGGTGCCTAACCTATTTTGAACCAAGAGCTGCTTTTGAAGTCGGCAGTTTGCCGAGATCTACTCGTCCAGTCTCAGTATCAAAAAAACAATTTTTCGTCTCCCTACTCCTCACTTCTTTAAAGTAAATAAAACAGAACGTAATTGTTGCTAGTTTTATTTAATTTAAAGTATTGTCAAAGAAAACTATCTACTTAACCATACATTTACCTACAAAAAAAGAAAAGATCAAAATCCTTACTTAACTCCTGACAGAGAAACAGAAAAGTGATGCTCGAACAAAATGGATATTTTTTGCCTCCTTCAATTAGTACTCACTGTAACGTGCGAGCTATGAGGGCTGGAAACCTGCACACTGAGAGAAACACTGTAGAGGTAACCCTGGTGAAAAAAAACTTTTCTATTGTTTTTTCTTTGTCTTTGATTTTAATTTTTTTTACACTTATAAGAAGAAAATCATTTTAAAGTGTTTTTATTTTCTTTAAGTGAATAGAACAACAGGTTCTATATGT
>NW_013955442.1:5433-8005 GCF_001266775.1 Austrofundulus limnaeus
CGTCATTCCATTCATTGGAAGGGCTGTATTGCAGTTAGTCAAAATGTGGGCCACTGCACCGGCTGCTGGACTAGTGCATCCTAAATTTAACATTAATTGGTTAACAAATGGTATGCTTGTTTGTCTTTGTGTCTATGGTGTATAATGATGTGATTGTGATGCTGTATTTCTGAGTGTTTTATGTGCTGCAGAACAGGAACCTGCTGTAAAACGGCAATTATGCTGAGTCAGGCTTGATTTTTAATAATCTTTTCCTGTTAAATAAATAAATAAATCAAATCAAATCAAATCAAGCTTGTACATGTTATATTTAAGGTAGGGATACTTTAGTCATGGGTTTTATATCTGTTCAAGTTGTTAGCAACACGGTATGATCACGTCCAAAAGAAGGTGCCAATTGATGCTTTTTTTCCTCTCCTCTTCAGCATGTGCCAGTGTGTTGGACAAAATTTGCAGATTTCGGCACAAGTTGTCTAAAACATAGTGTGACAGGGTCTTTACATTAAAACAGATTCTATTCTGTGTGAACACTCATGTGTGAGATTAAATTACCCTTACGGCTAAATGTTTGTCTACAGACCTCACATTCAAACGGTTTCTGTCCTGTGTGGACTCTCATGTGTGAGTTTAAATTAGTCTTCTGGCTAAATCTTTGTCTACAGACTTTACATTCAAACAGTTTCTGTCCTGTGTGGACTGTCATGTGTCTGTTTAAACTAGTCTTATGGCTAAATCTATGTCCACAGTCATCACATTCAAACGGTTTCTGTCCTGTATGGACTCTTATGTGGGAGTTTAAACTAGTCTTTTGGCTAAATCTATGTCCACAGTCCTTACATTCAAATGGTTTCTGTCCTGTGTGGACTCTCATGTGTGAGTTCAAATTAACCTTATGGCTAAATCTATGTCCACAGTCCTCACATACAAACGGTTTCTGTCCTGTGTGGACTCTCATGTGTGTGATTAAGTTACCCTTAAGGCTAAACCTTTGTCTGCAGACCTCGCATTCAAATGGTTTCTGACCTGTGTGGACTATCATGTGTAAGTTTAAACTAGCCTTATGGGTAAATCTTTGTCCACAATCCTTACATTCAAACAGTTTCTGTCCTGTGTGAACTCTCATGTGTGTGATTAAATTACCTTTAAGGCTAAATCTATGTCCACAGTCCTCACATTCAAACGGTTTCAGTCCTGTGTGGACTCTCATGTGTCTCTTTAAATGAGCCTTATCTCTAAATCTATATCCACAGACCTCACATTTAAATGGTTTCTGTCCTGTGTGGACCCTCATGTGTCTATTTAAATGAGCCTTATCTCTAAATCTATATCCACAGACTTCACATTTAAATGGTTTCTGTCCCGTGTGGACTCTCATGTGTGATATTAATCTTGATTCACTGGTAAATTTTTTACCACATTCATCACAACTAAATGATTTGGGTTCTGTCTGGATTTCTCTCTTCGTTCTGACACTTTTCTTATGACTCAAACAGTTTGAAGGTCTTACTGTTGAATGACATGTCATGTGTCTCTGAAGAGACCGGCTGTGGAGAAATTGTTTTCCACACTCAGAGCAGTTGAAACTGTTGTTGACACAGTTTACACCTGACTCCTTCCAGTCTTTGTCACTGTCTTCAGTTTCTGATCCAGAGTCTGACAAGKGTTCCAGCTGAGAATCAGGACTGTTCCCATCCTCCTCCTCTTCATCATCCTCACTGACTTCAGTCTCTGAAGAGCTKGAAGCATCTTCATGAGGATTCAGGTCTGGGCTACAGCTGGTTTCTGCTCCTCCACAGTCTTCTCCATCAGTTTCTACTTTCATCTGGTCAGCTGAGCTGCTGGTTGGAACATCTCTATGGTTCATTTGGTGCTGATGAAGCTGTGAGAACAGAGGCTTCTCTTCCTCATCCTCACTCTTCACAGTAACTGCAGTGTATGAGAACTCTGTAGCATCAGTCTCCTCCTTCACACTGAGCTGCTCTCCTTCCAATCTGGTCCAGAGTTCCTCCTGTTCCTCCTTTATGTGGAGGGGCTCTGGAACCTGCTTGTCCATACTGGGCCGTCCTCCCTCAGGAGCATCGACTCTAATCAGCAGAGTCTGCTGAACATCTGCGGTGAACACTGAAACACAGACAATATGGAGAAATATAACTATATCACTTGTGTTGTTGCTTCATGTTCTGTGGATCAGAACTGTTCCAAGTCAATAAACGCCATTTTATTCACTAAGAGACAAACATATCTGTTCATCATCAAAAATAAAACAAAAGTGTAAATTAAATGACCAGGGGCCATGTACAAAGACTTGCGTGGATTTCTTACTGAAACGTGGCATAAGGTCAAATCCAGAAAACAGTGTGAGCACAAAAAGTCCAGATGTATCAAACTGTGCGTACGCCTGAATCCACGCACATTTCTTTTATACATCACAATTAATGTGCGCAGGTGAGACTCCTCSATGTGGATGTACTAATAGTTAATCATGTGGATGTACTAATAGTTAATCATGTGGATGTACTAATAGTTAATCATGTGGATGTAATAATTGTTAATCATGTGGATGTAATAATTG
>NW_013955442.1:8977-10584 GCF_001266775.1 Austrofundulus limnaeus
CATGTGGATGTAGAATAATTGTTAATCATGTGGATGTACTAATTGTTAATCATGTGGATGTACTAATTGTTAATCATGTGGATGTACTAATTGTTAATCATGTGGATGTACTAATTGTTAATCATGTGGATTTAATAATCGTTAATCATGTGGATGTACTAATTGTTAATCAAGTGGAATAATTGTTAATCATGTGGATGTAATAATAATTGTCAATCATGTGGATGTACTAATTGTTAATTATGTGGTTGTAATAATAATTGTCAATCATGTGGATGTAGTAATTGTTAATCATGTGGATGTAATAATTGTTAATCATGTGTGTCTGGTGTGAACAATAATCATTTTCACATCATGAACAGTTTCTCAGAATCACCTCCAAGTGTCGCCAATGGAACCAGAACCACAGAAACATGTGAAACCAGCCCTGGAGTTGGTGTGGGGCTGCGCACATTTCCACCTTCATTTCAGTTTTGATACATCTGGAGTTTTGCGTGGAAAATGGCGTACGCAAGGGTTTTGTGCGTACGCACCGTTGATACATGAGGCCCCTGATGTGGGTATTAAAACATTTCCCTATAAAACTTTCATGTTTATGCCAAGTCATGCTGAGTAAAAATGGACAGGTAATGTATATGTATAATATGAAAAATATAATATACCCATTCAAGACACTTTTTTTCACTGGAATTTACTATTTTTATTTTACCAGAAACAGCCCAAAATCACATTTATAATTATTTATACCTTAGTCCCCCACCAAAAAAGTATCTATATGCAGAATATACCTGATAAATTATTTAAACTGTTAAATGTGCCAGACTAACTGGAAGTTACTGTGTCATATACAATGTTCAAAATATGAAATATGACAAAAATATGGATCAAACCAGCCCTACACATCACTACTTTAAAAAAGGTAAATTTTTATTTGTGTTGGCCAGTAAGCGATTAAATATCACTGCTGTGTGAACCTAAACATTGCACATTCACGATATTGAAAAACTTGCATGGATGTGTTGTAAAGGCACAAAATGATGGAACAAAGCTGTAATACAGTATAAACACAGCATTCTTATGTCCACAATCGTCAATAGTAATCGTTGCACTCTTTACACTGAAGTACACAATAGCACCACAGGGCCATGTCTGATCCAGTTCTATATATCGTATCCATGGTCATATTTCAAACTTCCAAACAGGAATGGCCCCTAAATGTCATAATTTTAGTCAGGAAATTGGTGCACACAACCTTTTTATTTATTTATTTTTATTAAAAGTAGGCCTGAACGATTTAGGAAAATAATCTAATTGCGATTTTTTTTATCTAAATTGCGATTTAATATGCGATTTTTTATGTCTTCTCAACTATTTTTCAACTAACAGAAGCAATAAATCGATCTGTTTTATAATAAACAAATTAAGATTTCTTTAAAGCACAGATTACAATAAAGCAAACAAATCTGTGGCTTTACCTTTTCACCATTTCTTATTTTTCTTGTTTCAAGAAACACAATATTAAACATGTTAAGTGAACTTCCTAAACACTGTCTGAACTTCACAGGACAGTCTATAAATAAATGAAAACATATATAATTATATTATAT
>NW_013955442.1:11584-12283 GCF_001266775.1 Austrofundulus limnaeus
GGCCTTGGCTATCTGATCCTCTCCACCTCAGAACGATTGGGTCGACCTCCTGGGTTCGGGTGTGTGTTGCCTCCAATAGGGGGTGGGTGCATGTCCTGGACCTGGGGGGTATAGAGTGTGTCTCGGGGGTATGAGTGGAATGTGGTGTCCTTGTATGTCTTTGCTTGAGTGGGGGTGAGGATGAGGGTGGGATGGTGCGATTGTGTATGTGTATGTTTGGGTATTTGCCAGGCTAGGGTCTGGGCCACCCCCCATGCTGGTTTATCTGAGGGCCCACTGCTACTTGGCCCCCCCGGTGGGGTGTGCGGCTGGCCGCCAGTGTGCTGGGGGTTCCTGGGGTCTGGGCGCTGGGGTGTGTGTCGGCCTGGCCTGGTGACTGCCTGTTGGGGCTCGGGGCCTCTGGCCCTGTCGGGCTTTGGCCTGGAGTGGGGTGCGCCCTGGGGGCCCGGACCTCTGTGCCCTTTCCTGGATCTGCTCTGGTTTGGCGGGTGCTGGTGGGCCCCATGAGTTTGTCGCTGCTGGCCCCGGGGGCTGTRYRYGTGGTCGCTGGGGGGACTCTCCCAGTTCTCCCCTATGGTCTGACCTGGGGGATGGGAGGGCAGATCTTCCAGTGCGGGTGCCCCTTGGGGCTCTGCACACGGGATTCCTCTCAGGCCCTTGGGCTCTGGTCTTCCCTATGTCTGCCTCGTGTCTTGGGGG
>NW_013955443.1:0-1189 GCF_001266775.1 Austrofundulus limnaeus
CAGATTGAGACACAGATTGAGACACAGATTGAGACACAGATTGAGACACAGATTGAGACACAGATTGAGACACAGATTGAGACACAGAACTGAGACACAGATTGAGACACAGATTGAGACACAGACTGAGACACAGATTGAGACACAGATTGAGACACAGATTGAGACACAGACTGAGACACAGATTGAGACACAGATTGAGACACAGATTGAGACACAGAACTGAGACACAGATTGAGACACAGAACTGAGACACAGATTGAGACACAGATTGAGACACAGATTGAGACACAGAACTGAGACACAGATTGAGACACAGAACTGAGACACAGACTGTGACACAGATTGAGACACAGATTGAGACACAGATTGAGACACAGATTGAGACACAGATTGAGACACAGACTGAGACACAGATTGAGACACAGATTGAGACACAGATTGAGACACAGAACTGAGACACAGATTGAGACAGACTGAGAAACAGATTGAGACACAGATTGAGACACAGATTGAGACACAGATTGAGACAGACTGAGAAACAGATTGAGACACAGATTGAGACACAGATTGAGACACAGATTGAGACAGACTGAGAAACAGATTGAGACACAGATTGAGACAGACTGAGACACAGATTGAGACACAGATTGACACAGATTGAGACACAGAACTGAGACATGGACTGAGACATGGACAGAGACATGGACAACAGCAGAGCCATCTGGTCTACAGGTAATCCCGGTTCTGTTGGACCCTTTGGTCCAAGCTCTGTGTCTCAAAGACAGCTCAGGACAGTCTGCAACCAGCAGCCAGTCCTTATTCTGTGACTGATCTGGTTCTTGTTCTGTGAACCAGATACTTGTTTCTAGTCATCAGAACCGTTGTTCTGGAGGACACTGTCCAACAACATGTCCAATGAGATGTCTTCTTCTTCAGCTGTACTCTGAGGACAGGTCTGCAGGGTTCTGTGAGGACAGTCTTGGGGACAAGTAGGTGAAACCAGCTGTCAGGCAGAAACACGTGGTTCAGAAAGGCCTGACCAGGTTCTGGTCCTGGAAACCTTCTAACCCTCTGAGAAGAAGCTGTGACACATCAGCCCCTCCTACAGGCAGCTCCAGGAACTGCACCTTTACACACAGATTATTATTATTATTATTATTATTATTATTATTATTATTATTATTAT
>NW_013955443.1:5653-6495 GCF_001266775.1 Austrofundulus limnaeus
TGAGACGCACCTGTACCTGAGACACACATGTACCTGAGACACACCTGTACCTGAGACGCACCTGTACCTGAGACGCACCTGTACCTGAGACACACATGTACCTGAGACACACCTGTACCTGAGACGCACCTGTACCTGAGACGCACCTGTACCTGAGACACACATGTACCTGAGACACACCTGTACCTGAGACGCACCTGTACCTGAGACGCACCTGTACCTGAGACACACATGTACCTGAGACACACCTGTACCTGAGACGCACCTGTACCTGAGACGCACCTGTACCTGAGACGCACCTGTACCTGAGACACACATGTACCTGAGACACACCTGTACCTGAGACGCACCTGTACCTGAGACGCACCTGTACCTGAGACACACATGTACCTGAGACACACCTGTACCTGAGACACACCTGTACCTGAGACACACATGTACCTGAGACGCACCTGTACCTGAGACACACATGTACCTGAGACACACCTGTACCTGAGACACACCTGTACCTGAGACACACATGTACCTGAAACACACCTGTACCTGAGACACACCTGAACCTGAGACACATGTACCCGAGACACACATGTACCTGAAACACACCTGTACCTGAGACACATGTACCTGAGACACACCTGTACCTGAGACACACCTGTACCTGAGACACACCTGTACCTGAGACACACCTGTACCTGAAACATACATGTACCTGAGACACATGTACCCGAGACACACATGTACCTGAAACACACCTGTACCTGAGACACATGTACCTGAGACACACCTGTACCTGAAACACACCTGTACCTGAGACACATGTACCTGAGACACACCTGTACCTG
>NW_013955443.1:7495-8682 GCF_001266775.1 Austrofundulus limnaeus
GTGTGTAGTTGTGTGTACATGTGTGTAGTTGTGTGTACATGTTGTGTGTAGTTGTGTGTACATGTGTGTAGTTGTGTGTACATGTGTGTAGTTGTGTGTAGTGCATGTTGAGCTGATCTGTCGGCTGATTGGAGGAAACTGGAGGATTAAATCTGTCTGCTGGAACTTCCTGACCTCTGTGAGGTCTGAGGTTCTGGACCAGGTTCTGGACCAGGTTCTGGACCAGGTTCTGAACAGACTGTTAGGATTTGCTGGACCCGGGTTCTGCTCAGACCTTGTAGAACTTCTAGAATCAGCTGTGTGAACACATGGCTGCTGCTGCACTGGGTTTGTTTGGTTTCAGAGGTTCTGGTTCTGGTTCTGGTTCTGGGCTGTAATATCCGCTGTGGTTCTGCAGGACTTAGGAAGAAAAGCTGAGCCTGAGGCTCTGCAGGGGGATCCGGGCCCAGCTGGACTCAGAATGAGCTCACACTGCGAGTTCTGCCGGGCCTCGGACCTGTCTCTGAGTGAAATGTGTCAGAACCTTGTACTGGATCAGAACTCCTCTGTCGGGTCACTTCCTGTCAGCCATGTTGTTTTTAATTAAATTCTAAGGCACTGTCCCAGAACTGTTCACATGTTCCCCTGTTCACATGTTCCCCTGTTCACATGATCCCCTGTTCACATGTTCCCCTGTTCACATGTTCCCCTGTTCACATGTTCACATGTTCCCCTGTTCACATGTTCCCCTGTTCACATGTTCCCCTGTTCACATGTTCACATGTTCACATGTTCTCCTGTTCACATGTTCTCCTGTTCACATGTTCCCCTGTTCACATGTTCCCCTGTTCACATGTTCCCCTGTTCACATGTTCACATGTTCTCCTGTTCACATGTTCCCATGTTCACATGTTCCCATGTTCACATGTTCCCCTGTTCACATGTTCTCCTGTTCACATGTTCCCCTGTTCACATGTTCTGTTCACATGTTCACATGTTCTGTTCACATGTTCTCCTGTTCACATGTTCCCCTGTTCACATGTTCCCCTGTTCACATGTTCCCCTGTTCACATGTTCCCCTGTTCACATGTTCCCCTGTTCACATGTTCTCGTGTTCACATGTTCCCCTGTTCACATGTTCCCCTGTTCACATGTTCTCGTGTTCACATGTTCCCCTGTTCACATGTTCCCCTGTTCACATGTTCTCG
>NW_013955443.1:13704-14273 GCF_001266775.1 Austrofundulus limnaeus
ATTTTTAACAATACAAATGTCAAAACAGTGACTGGTCCCTCCATGTTAAATGTTGCAGTTACAACACAGAGGTACAAGTCGATGATGTAATCTGTACTGTTCTCTATTGTTTTACACACCTGTAACCTGTGCACTCCAACACTATGTTCACTTGGACTGAATGCACACTTCAGAGGGGAGTAGGGTGGCACCGAGTACTGGGACTGGACCTGGACCTTCATCAAAGAATTTTATTAAAGCCAGAGTGAGAACAGCAGACCATCCCAAATAAGACCAACCAGATCAGATGAATGTGGATGGTCTACCTGTGGACTGGTTACCTGTGGACTGGTCTACCCGTGGACTGGTTACCTGTAGATGGGCTACCCGTAGATGGGCTACCCGTGGACTGGTCTAACTGTGGACTGGTCTAACTGTGGACTGGTCTAACTGTGGACTGGTCTACCCGTAGATGGGCTACCTGTAGATGGGCTACCTGTAGATGGGCTACCCGTAGATGGGCTACCCGTGGACTGGTCTAACTGTGGACTGGTCTAACTGTGGACTGGTCTAACTGTGGACTGGTCTAA
>NW_013955443.1:15123-16909 GCF_001266775.1 Austrofundulus limnaeus
CATGAAAATAAAGTTTGTTAGAATCAGAACTTCAGTAAAATTAATCATTTACACATAAAAACATTAAAGTTGGCCTCAGTTGTTTAGTGTTACAGTGTGACAGGACCTTAAGGACCCGAGGGACCTGAAGGACACGAGGGACCTGAAGGATCCGAGGGACCTGAAGGACATGAGGGACATGAGGGACATGAGGGACACGAGGGACCTGAAGGATCCGAGGGACCTGAAGGACATGAGGGACATGAGGGACATGAGGGACACGAGGGACCTGAAGGATCCGAGGGACCTGAAGGACATGAGGGACATGAGGGACATGAGGGACACGAGGGACCTGAAGGATCCGAGGGACCTGAAGGACATGAGGGACATGAGGGACATGAGGGACACGAGGGACCTGAAGGATCCGAGGGACCTGAAGGACATGAGGGACATGAGGGACATGAAGGACCTGAAGGACATGAGGGACATGAGGGACCTGAAGGACATGAGGGACCCGAAGGACCCGAAGGACATGAGGGACATGAAGGACATGAGGGACCTGAAGGACATGAGGGACATGAGGGACATGAGGGACATGAGGGACATGAAGGACCTGAAGGACATGAGGGACCTGAAGGACATGAAGGACCCGAAGGACATGAGGGACATGAAGGACATGAGGGACCTGAAGGACATGAGGGACATGAGGGACATGAAGGACCTGAAGGACATGAGGGACATGAGGGACCTGAAGGACATGAAGGACCCGAAGGACCCGAAGGACATGAGGGACCTGAAGGACATGAGGGACCTGAAGGACATGAGGGACCTGAAGGACATGAGGGACCCGAAGGACCCGAAGGACCTGAAGGACTTGAAGGACATGAGGGACCCGAAGGACATGAGGGACCTGAAGGACATGAGGGACCTGAAGGACATGAGGGACCTGAAGGACATGAGGGACCCGAAGGTCCTGAAGGACCTGAAGGACTTGAAGGACATGCGGGACCCGAAGGACCTGAAGGACATGAGGGACTTGAAGGACTTGAAGGACATGAAGGACTTGAAGGACATGAAGGACCTGAAGGACTTGAAGGACATGAAGGACTTGAAGGACATGAAGGACCTGAAGGGCATGAGGGACCCGAAGGACTTGAAGACATGAAGGACATGAGGGACTTGAAGGACTTGAAGGACCTGAAGGACTTGAAGGACTTGAAGGACATGAAGGGCATGAGGGACCCGAAGGACCTGAAGGGCATGAGGGACCCGAAGGACTTGAAGACATGAAGGACATGAGGGACATGAGGGACTTGAAGGACCTGAAGGACTTGAAGGACATGAGGGACCCAAAGGACTTGAAGGACATGAGGGACCTGAAGGACATGAAGGACCTGAAGGACCTCACACACACCAGACAAACCACAATGGGAACAGTCAGTTTGTGTGTCTGTTGTGTAGCAGCTGATGAGACAAACACAAAGTGTGTCAAACAGACCCACACCAGGAGGAGTCCAGGCTCAGCTGGACCTGATGGCTCTCAGTGAAAAGGTTGCTGGTTTGAATCCCAGCCTGGGTCCAGTTCTGGGTCCAGTTCTGGTGCAGAGTGGATTAAAGTACAGGAGATGATCTATTAATGAACTGGATCAGGATGGATGTCAGTCTACTGGTTTTACTGGTTCTGGTGGTTCTGGTGGGTCGGAGCAGCTGTGGAACATTAACGGATCACTGTAATAGTTTCAGATCCAGCTGCTGTAGAACTCTGGGAACTGTCCCTTTAATCCCCCCCTCCCTGACCCCCCTGACC
>NW_013955443.1:17909-18639 GCF_001266775.1 Austrofundulus limnaeus
GACTAACATTTGTCTGGTTAACTGTAGACTGGTTAGCTGTAGACTGACTAACATTTGTCTGGTTAACTGTGGACTGGTTAACTGTGGACTGGTTAACTGTGGACTGGTTAACTTTGGGCTGGTTAACTGTAGACTGGTTAACTTTGGGCTGTTAAACTGTAGACTGACTAACAATTGTCTGGTCAACTGTGGACTGGTTAACTGTGGACTGGTTAACTGTGGACTGACTAACACTTGTCTGGTTAACTGTGGACTGACTAACACTTGTCTGGTTAACTGTGGACTGGTTAACTGTGGACTGGTTAACTGTGGACTGTTTAACTTTGGGCTGGTTAACTGTAGACTGGTTAACTTTGGGCTGTTAAACTGTGGACTGACTAACATTTGTCTGGTTAACTGTAGACTGGTTAGCTGTAGACTGACTAACATTTGTCTGGTTAACTGTGGACTGGTTAACTGTGGACTGGTTAACTGTGGACTGTTTAACTTTGGGCTGGTTAACTTTGGGCTGTTAAACTGTGGACTGGTTAGCTTTGGGCTGGTTAACTTTAGACTGTTAAACTGTGGACTGGTTAACTTTAGACTGGTTAACTATGTACTGTTTAACTTTGGGCCAGTTCACTGTAGACTGGTTAACAGTGGACTGTTTAACTTTGGGCCAATTAACTGTAGACTGTCTAACATTTGTCTGGTTAACTGTAGACTGTCTAACATTTGTCTGGTTAACTGT
>NW_013955444.1:0-780 GCF_001266775.1 Austrofundulus limnaeus
GTGTTTGGAGAGTTTAAAAACGTCTTGTTTGGTCCCAGATAGTCTGACGATACTTGAACAGGTTCCTGAGAGACAGCAGGACAGATATCTTTATTGCTCCTTGAACTTCTTAGGTATCCACGAGTAGTTTCAAGAAGAATCTCAAATTCCCTGAAAGTCGGGCATGTTTGTCCTCCACAAACACGATGTGTTTCTTTATACTGGTCAGGTATTAACCGTGATATAACCTGGTGTCTGCAGGTCAGGACGTGGGCGGGGTGTTGGACAGCTCTGTGGCCGTCGACACGAGCATCTTGGAGCAGTACCTCTGTAACGACATGGACCCCAGCAGCTTGTAAGACCTGTCTACACAATATTTACCAACACAAGTCAGAGTGAGAGATAATTCAGTCACACTGTAAACAAAGCTTAACTTCAGCCTTCAGTGGTTTTTAATGTTGGAACCCTCTGCAGCTGTCATCCCTGCACACAGTCTGTTGTGTAACACACCCATAAAGCTTACACTAACCCAGTTGCTTATCAGATACGTGACGACTGTAAACGCTGGTGTTCAGGCTGGGAGAGCTGGAGTGTCTGAAGTGATTATCAGAGTTACGGCTGGTCAAGGCCACGGTGTTTCAGAGGCGTCCTGTTTGAGTCAGAGTCTTTGGCCAAGTTCTGCAACCATCGTCTGTAAAGATTCCTGCAGGATCCTCAGTTCAGAAAGCTTTAAATCAGATATTCTTAACCTGTGGGCCACAGCGCCACCTTGAGGGCCTCAGAAGAACAACAGTTTTTAAC
>NW_013955444.1:1491-3091 GCF_001266775.1 Austrofundulus limnaeus
TGTAAATACAATACAAATTAAACAAAGGTTTATAATAATTATCGTTTTGATCCATACATTAGTAATGTCTGACTGGACTTCGTGCCTCTTTGTGTTCAATAAATTGGGCCCTGAGGTCAAAAAGGTTGAGATTCCCTGCTTTAACTATTAAAATAATGTTTGTCCTCTGACCCAGCATGCTCCCTGAGTCTCCTCCTGACTCCAACTCTGAGGCCTGCTCCCCTCCACAGATACCAGGTACCTCTGACCCAGAACCAAACCAGCTTTCATTGTTTTTATTCCAGGAACAAACATTAAGACTCTATTTTTCAGATTTTGGCTGTGAGCGTGGCTGCAGGTCCACCCAGCCCAAGGTCTTTCAACCAGCAACCAGATCTGCATCGTGTCACTTCAGGGATCAAGGCTCCGCCCCTTCGTCTTCAAACCCGCCACCTCGAGCTTTTTCCTGTCGTTTTAAAGACGGAGGCTCCGCCCCCTCGTTAGACCCTCTGCCTCACCAACGGCTTCACAACCTGGGCCTCACAAACACTTTCATCAAGTCTGGGAGTCCACCTGCCCCGCTAGTCCCACCTGTTCGCCTTCATCAGGATGCACACCTCTCAGCTGAGCACTATTTGAATCCAGAGAGCTGCTTGAAGGGTTACACCCCGCCCACACCTCCCTCTCCGTCATTACCCCCCTCCAGCACCTACGCCTCATCCATTACTGGTCCAGTCCTGGTCCCAAATGTCCTGCCAGCTTCAGACCGTCTGCTGGGCTCCACCTGCACAGTACACACCTGGTGAGGAGACACCTCTGTTAAAATATGGTGCAGGATGAGGGCCAAAATTAAGACTATTGCACAACCAGAGGGTGCTACATCCTAAGCTATCCATGCTAGTCACTAGCCTCTCCGATCTAACTCCAGCTTGTCCATGCTAGTCGTTAGCCTCTCTCCGATGCTAACTCCAGCTTGTCTATGCTAGTCGTTAGTCTCTCTGATGCTAACTCCAGCTTGTCCATGCTAGTCGTTAGCCTCTCCAATGCTAACTCCATCTTGTCCATGCTAGTCGTTAGCCTCTCCGATGCTAACTCCATCTTGTCCATGCTAGTCGTTAGCCTCTCCAATACTAACTCCAGCTTGTCCTTGCTAGTCGTTAGCCTCTCCAATGCTAACTCCAGCTTGTCCATGCTAGTCGTTAGCCTCTCCAATGCTAACTCCAGCTTGTCCATGCTAATTGTTAGCCTCTCCAATGCTAACTCCAGCTTCCGACGCTAACTCCAGCTTGTCCATGCTAGTCGTTAGCCTCTCCAACGCTAACTCCAGCTTGTCCATGCTAGTCGTTAGCCTTTCCAATGCTAACTCCAGCTTGTCCATGCTAGTCACTAGCCTCTCCGATGCTAACTCCAGCTTGTCCATGCTAGTCATTAGCCTCTCCAATGCTAACTCCAGCTTGTCCATGCTAGTCGTTAGCCTCTCCGATGCTAACTCCAGCTTGTCCATGCTAGTCGTTAGCCTCTCCGATGCTAACTCCATCTTGTCCATGCTAGTCACTAGCCTCTCTAATGCTAACTCCATCTTGTCCATGCTAGTCACTAGCCTCTCTAATGCTAACTCCAT
>NW_013955444.1:3425-4182 GCF_001266775.1 Austrofundulus limnaeus
TCCATCCATCCATCTACCCATCCATCCATCATCCAACCATCATCCATCCATCTGTCTACCCATCCATCCATTCATCCATCCATCCATCCATCTGTCTACCCATCCATCCATCCATCCATCCATCTACCCATCCATCCATCATCCAACCATCATCCATCCATCTGTCTACCCATCCATCTACCCATCCATCCATCATCCATCTACCATCCATTTATCCATCCATCATCCATCCATACATCCATCCATCTGTCTACCCACCCATCCATCCATCCCTCCCTCCCAGAGGTCTCCAGACCAGCTGAGGGACCTGGTCCTGGTAGGTCCAGGGTCAGATGGTTCTGGATCAGCAGCAGTGTTGCAGCTTTATTTTCCTGTGGAGCTGAAGGTCAAACTGACAGCAGTAACCAGGTGTGTCTCACAGGTACAGTTTAATGTTTATTTGGTTTAATGTTGTTTCACTGTCATACTTCATTAAGTAATTTTATTTGTGTAATAATATTAACTTCATCTCACAAATAAACTGGATTCTGTTTGAAGACTCAGGCTGGATGAAGATCCTGTCAGAACCAGAAACTGAGTCTGAGTCCTGTGATCTGGTCAGGTCAGAATAATCTGATGATAGTCTGAAGATAATCTGATGATGGTCTGATGATAATCTGATGATAATCTGATGATAGTCTGATGATAATCTGATGATAGTCTGATGATAGTCTGATGATAATCTGATGATAATCTGATGATAATCTGATGATAGTCT
>NW_013955444.1:5182-5737 GCF_001266775.1 Austrofundulus limnaeus
TGTATTTAACAAGGTGTGAGATTATTAATATTTAACAAGGTGTGAGATTATTAATATTTAACAAGGTGTGAGATTAACTTTAATCTGTACATCAAACTGCTTGCAGGCAGACAAATAACGAGGGTTTGAAGAATTAAAAGTTTTACCGACTCTTGGCGTCGAGTTAAAATAGAGTCCCGTCTCTGAGAGTCAGAAACTTCAGCTTCATCAAACTGCAGGATGTCAGACAGGCTGAAGGAAAAACAAAATGTTTCTCATCAGACTGAAAAACTTTTCTTTTAGAAAACAGGATTATTTAGAAACACGAACATCTGTAACGTCCCTTTGAAATCAAAGTGATGAATTTTATCCCAATTTTATCAAACCTTTAAAAAGAGCGTTGTTTAGATAGATATCTTTAAAAAAAACATCTAAATAAACACTTTGAAACAGACTTGTTATATGCTAAAGGTTCAGCAGCTGAGTCTGACCCTTCGGCTCATATTAAGTGAGTATAACACTTCGGCTCATATAAACTCTGACCCTTCGGCTCATATTAATTGAGTATAACACTTC
>NW_013955444.1:6737-9343 GCF_001266775.1 Austrofundulus limnaeus
CTTCGGCTCATATAAACTCTGACCCTTCGGCTCATATTAATTGAGTATAACACTTCGGCTCATATAAACTCTGACCCTTCGGCTCATATTAAGTGAGTATAACACTTCGGCTCATATAAACTCTGACCCTTCGGCTCATATTAATTGAGTATAACACTTCTGCTCATAGAAACTCCGACCCTTCGGCTCATATAAAGTGTGTCCGACCCTTCGGCTCATATAAAGTGTGTCTGACCCTTCGGCTCATATAAAGTGTGTCCAACACTTCGGCTCATAGAAACTCCGACCCTTCGGCTCATATAAAGTGTGTCTGACCCTTCGGCTCATATAAAGTGTGTCCAACACTTCTGCTCATAGAAACTCCGACCCTTCGGCTCATATAAAGTGTGTCCGACTCTTCGGCTCATATAAAGTGTGTTTGACCCTTCGGCTCATATAAAGTGTGTTCGACCCTTCGGCTCATATAAAGTGTGTTCGACCCTTCGGCTCATATAAAGTGTGTCCGACCCTTCGGCTCATATAAAGTGTGTCCGACTCTTCGGCTCATATAAAGTGTGACCGACTCTTCGGCTCAAATAAAGTGTGTTCGACCCTTCGGCTCATATAAAGTGTGTTCAACCCTTCGGCTCATATAAAGTGTGTCCGACCCTTCGGCTCATTTAAAGTGTGTCCGACCCTTCGGCTCATATAAAGTGTGTCCAACCCTTCTGCTCAAAGAAACTCCGACCCTTCGGCTCATATAAAGTGTGACCGACTCTTCGGCTCATATAAGGTGTGTCCGACCCTTCGGCTCATATGAAGTGTGTCCGACCCTTCGGCTCATATAAACTCTACCCCATGTCGGTGGTGGAGCCGAGGAAGGAGGCGATGCAGTAGTCTGCAGCAGCTAAAGTGTAGGGCGGGCGAGCGTCGCTGTCGTTCCAGTACATGTCTTTGGTCATGTGAGGAAGATTCATGTGCATCTCATCCACAGCCAGCAGAGACACCTGGGACAACAGGTAAACAGGAAGTGACATCACATCAGGTTCAGATTAAATAAATAAAGCTTGAGTTGTGCTTGAAAACAACAGAAACATATTGAGATTTAAAATCTAAGGAACTATTTGGTGCTTCAGACCTGCAGGTTCCTGTCGATGATCCAGTTCGCCTCGAAGTCATCGTCATCTTCTCCAAACGGGTTGATGAGCTGCTCTGCTACCTGACAAACAAACCTCATACAGGTCCTAAAAAACCTCATACAGGTCCTAAAAAACCTCGTACAGGTCCTAAAAAACCTCATACAGGTCCTAAAAAACCTCATACAGGTCCTAAAACAAGACACAAACAGGTCCTAAAAAACCTCGTACAGGTCCTAAAAAACCTCATACAGGTCCTAAAAAAACCTCATACAGGTCCTAAAAAAACCTCATACAGGTCCTAAAAAAACCTCGTACAGGTCCTTAAAAAACCTCATACAGGTCCTAAAAAAACCTCGTACAGGTCCTAAAAAACCTCGTACAGGTCCTAAAAAACCTTATACAGGTCCTAAAACAAACCTCGTACAGGTCCTAAAAAACCTCATACAGGTCCTAAAAAAACCTCATATAGGTCCTAAGAAACCTCGTACAGGTCCTAAGAAACCTCGTACAGGTCCTAAGAAACCTCGTACAGGTCCTAAAAAACCTCGTACAGGTCCTAAAATAACCTCATTCAAAAAATCTCATACAGGTCCTAAAACAACCTCATACAGGTCCTAAAACAAAACTCATTCAGGTCCTAAAAAAACCTCATACAGGTCCTAAAACAAAACTCATTAAGGTCCTAAAAAAACCTCATACAGGTCCTAAAACAAAACTCATTCAGGTCCTAAAACAAAACTCAAACAGGTCCTAAAAAAACCTCATACATGTCCTAAAAAAACCTCATACAGGTCCTAAAACAAAACTCATACAGGTCCTAAAACAAAACTCATACAGGTCTTAAAACAAAACTCATTCAGGTCCTAAAACAAAACTCATTCAGGTCCTAAAACAAAACTCATTCAGGTCCTAAAACAAAACTCTTACAGGTCTTAAAACAAAATTCAAACAGGCCCTAAAAAAACCTCATACAGGTCCTAAAAAAACCGCATACAGTTCCTAAAAAAACCTCATACAGGTCCTAAAAAACTCATACAGGTCCTAAAACAAAACTCAAACAGGTCCTAAAAAAACCTCATACAGGTCCTAAAACAAAACTCAAACAGGTCCTAAAACAAAACTCATACAGGTCCTAAAAAACCTCATACAGGTCCTAAAACAAAACTCAAACAGGTCCTAAAAAACTCATTCAGGTCCTAAAAAAAACCTCATACAAGTCCTAAAACAAAACTCAAACAGGTCCTAAAAAACCTCATACAGATCCTAAAACAAAACTCAAACAGGTCCTAAAAAACTCATACAGGTCCTAAAAAACCTCATACAGGTCCTAAAACAAAACTCAAACAGGTCCTAAAAAAACCTCATACAGGTCCTAAAACAAAACTCAAACAGGTCCTAAAAAACTCATTCAGGTCCTAAAAAAAACCTCATACAAGTCCTAAAACAAAACTCAAACAGGTCCTAAAAAACCTCATAAAGGTCCTAAAA
>NW_013955445.1:0-515 GCF_001266775.1 Austrofundulus limnaeus
CTGGTACCCAGAGAAAAACAACTGTTAACCCATCCTTTGTATTCTGAATAATGTATGACTAATTTCTAGCAAAATGTCTATGAATTTTTCTTTTCCTACAAAATTTATTTAATACCGTCCATCAGTGTCAAACAGAAAATCTAAATGTTTTTTTCATGAAAGAGAAAAGCAGTTTTAATTAACAGAGAAAATATAGCATAAAGCAGCATGGCAAAAAATGTATAACATTTAAAATAGCAAGATTTTACAGCTGAGCAGCAGACCATGTTTCTTATGACTTGCCTCATAAATCACCAGTGGTGGGCATCAGTCCGCTAAAGTGCACATCCGCTAATTGCAGACCTAAATATTTCATTTGCGCTTTAGCGGTCTTGAATTTGCAATTCATAAGTGGATTTGCACTTCCTAAAATTAAAATGCAGTACCGCTAATAACTAATTACCTGCGAGTATTCATCACCTTGAACAGTTGTGAAGGTATGACTTTTTATTTTAGCAGCAGTAGAACATCAACTG
>NW_013955445.1:4105-8129 GCF_001266775.1 Austrofundulus limnaeus
AATGTTTTCTCTTCAGTTCTTTGAGTGTTCCTGAAAGACAACAAGTTGCACTTTGGAATGACCTTATTATTGTATCGTTTTTGATCTGAGTTTGTTTTACAGAATGAAATGTCTGAATGAGTGCTCATCCAAGATTGCTGATTCCAGACTTTTTGCCAGGGGCTGTAACAACTCACACTGTAGAGCAGAAAAGTGCCATAGAGAAGAATCTGTTGTTTTGCTAGATTGAGTCTCTATCAGAGTGATGAAGAATATAGTTCAATATGTTTCAATAAACAAAGACCAGAGTTTCTTTTCTTAAACAGACACACTTTGATGTCACTTTCTGTTTCACTTTAGCTCAAAATATGCCGGTTATGTAACACAATTGGTAAAATCATGAGCATTGTACAGTTTCCTAAATATGTTTTCTTTGACATTTTTTCTTTCACAAACTATGCTGAATTAAAATATTATAACTCCTGGACAGTGATTCAACAGGTATATTATATTAAATGTTTGTAAAACAAACACAGAGGAGTCACCACTTCTCAGAGCAGAGTCAGATAATCAACTGTTTGAATAATAATGATCACACTTATGTAGTAATTTCCTGCATATAATTATCAGTTCTGACTATATTCTTAACCATTTCCCTGACGACACAGAGGAGGAAGGAAACCCCCACTTTTGACCTCAGACTATTCCTAAGGATTTTTGCATGGAACTTCATTTGTGGCCTGAATTAACARCTCTCACACAAACCCCCACCAGACTTCCTGACYRCTTACAGTTAATWGATAAGAATTGCCACATTCTTGAACCCCCACAAGTTTCGAGTGACCTTATAAGGACAGGACTGTTTGTTCCTCTTCAAAGGGACCATAAATTCCTTTCACCAGACTCTTCAGCTTGACTGYGAARAAAGGAATCTACCATTCTTGATTAAATAAAAAGAGAACCAGATTGAATGTTTTTATCCAACTGTCTGTTTTCATATATCTGAATCAAAAAATGTGATTTTACTTGTTTCTCTTTACAGAAAGGACAAAACCCATTGAAGTTCCATTATGTTCTTGTTTTAACTAAGTATTTACACACTAAGGACTCAGTATTATAACTGTGTGATGTTAATTGTTTTGATGAAATGTTTTCCTGAAGATGTGTGTTTTATTCCATTATTTAATCCTTAGAAATTTAGGACTTGAATTTTAATAATTAACTGTGATAATTTTATCCCTGAGGCAAAACCCAGATGTCTCCTCTTCCCTTTGAGGTAAATGTAAGATAAACTAGAACACATCCTTGTCTTTGTTTTCAAAGTAAAATTTACCTCCAACAGATTTGACTCGCTGAGACCCTTTTCCTGTATAAGGTGTAACATTTTTATTGGCCAACTAACAACTTAACTCCGCCCCAAACAAAGGTTTTAAAAAAAGTCAGCGTACTCTCAAATTAGTCAGAAGAGAAGAAGAGTAAGAGTTGGAAGATTTGAATATCAGCAGCAAAAGACTTCAGAAGCTTCAGCAGAGACCGACCCCGTCAGCCCCTCCCATGGCTGGCCAGGTTACGGCTCTGCATCTCCTGCTGGTCTGGACGTACAGGCCACCGTTTCACCTCGGCTCAACGAGCTTGATTTTAATGGAAGTCAATAAGCTAATTGTAACTCATGCGTTGTTTTAGCCCGTTTTTTTTTCTACGAAGTTGAGATCAAATTACCAAGCCTTGCAGCAGCCGAAGACCGGACCACGTCGTCACCAGAGAATTACCCATTCTCTGACCACCGGGACCAGTCGAGTACAGGCAAACCCCTGTGGCCTGTCATCCAGCTGTATGAAGAGCCTACCTGGGAAATGACCCCCAGAGATGACCTTCAGTCGCTGACTTCCCTCCTGGTACCCACATGGCGGAAACAAAAGGGTAAAAGTGAACATTTGTTCTAGTGACAAACAGGTGCTCAGACTTAATTTGATTTCTTATCTTTGTATGAGATTTGATAATCTGAACGATTTCTCTCCCTCATTTTAACCAGGATCCCTTAGTTAAATTCTCAGCTAAAGCAAAACTCCTCACCTCACCCCAGCCTCAAAACTCCCCTTTTAGTGTTTAGTTTGTTGTTTATTTGTTAATTACTTGTGATTGCAAAACTCTTTCAGTTTACATGGTTCAATGATGTCATCATTTCATACTTACCATAGCGTGTAAATACATTTAATCTGTGAATAAATGACCCATGGAGAACTGGTCAACATGAGACAACGCCTAATTTTCTGTGTCTTGATKAGATTTGATTGATTTTGATAAGAAAAGAACTCATCAGATAACTTTGGGTAGATTTATTATGAGACTGATTACAGTAAAGTTACAGGTTTTCYTCTCTTTCCTGGGTTAATTCTTGACCAAATTAAGAGCGTGGTGCCTCGAGGAAATAGAATTCATGAATCTAATAATTCATAAATTGTCACATTAATATATACCCAAAAAAACCCTACACTTAAACTCCTTTATGTCTTTAATGCCTTCTGCTCCTTCAACATTACAAATAAACACTCATTTTTACATACATTTCATGAAATAAACAGATAAAGTTTGGACAAGTGCTGCTCAAACCATATACATCAGAATACACGTCCAAGTATTTCAACAAATCACAAACCCAGCCAGGAAACAGTCATGATGATTGATCCCTGCTTTTCTAAATGTATGTAATGTAACAGCTGATTGATGGCAGCTAAAGCTAAATGCTAAAACTATGCTAAAGAGTGTTGTTTTGCTCACAATATTCAACGTAAATCACTGTCTGTCTCAGTTCATGGGCTGCGTCCTCATGAGTGCYCATTTATTGACGAGTGATAAAACGCAGAAAACAATGTGCCGACAGCAAAACTAAACAGAGAAACGAAGACGGTGGAGTTTAAATTTTTTTACCTAGCTTGGAAATTCATCACAAACCGAATAATTTGTTTTTTACAGTAAGTTTAATAACTTATCTGATMAAATTTATGCTGCAATAGTACTGAAACTAGAGAAAGCTAGACCATCTCATTTCACAGCAGTTTCCTGCAGCCTATACTCAGACTGGYAAGGATGTGGCCCACGTGGTCCAGGTGGGCTARGTGCTCATGAGGACCCAGCCCATAAATTAAGACACAGCCACATGTTGTCCTAATATAATTCCACAGKCCTCAGATCAGTGAAACGTCAATTGCTTGTCTTCATGGTGACAGAGTTCAGGACTCAGACAAATCAGGGACAGGGTCTGCACTGGTCCGATACTTAAGGACAGGGTCTGCACCGGTCCGATACTAAAGGACAGGGTCTGCACTGGTCCGATACTAAAGGACAGGGTCTGCACTGGTCCGATACTAAAGGACAGGGTCTGCACTGGTCCGATCCTCAAGTACGGGGTCTGCACTGGTCTGATTCTCAAGGACGGGGTCTACATCGGTCTGATTATCAGGGACGGGGTCTACACTGGTCTGGTTATCAGAGATGGGGTCTAGATTGGTCTGGTTATCAGAGACGGGGTCTAGATTGGTCTGGTTATCAGGGACGGGGTCTACGTTGGTCTGGTTATCAGGGACGGGGTGTACAATGGTCTGGTTATCAGGGACGGGGTCTACATTGGCCTGATTATCAAGGACAAGGTCTACGTTAGTCTGACTATCAAGAAAAGGGTCTACAATGGTCTGATCATCAGGGACAGGGTCTGGACTGGACTGGTCATCAAGGACAGGGTCTACAATGGTCTGGTCATCAGGGACAGGGTCTGAACTGGTCTGGTTACCAGGGACAAGGTCTGAACTGGTCTGGTTATCAGGGACAAGGTCTGAACTGGTCAGGTTATCAGGGACAGGGTCTGAACTGGTCTGGTTATCAGGGACAGGGTCTGAACTGGTCAGGTTATCAGGGACAGGGTCTGAACTGGTCTGGTTATCAGGGACAAGGTCTGACCTGGTCTGGTTATCAGGGACAGGGTCTGAACTGGTCTGGTTATCAGGGACAGGGTCTGAACTGGTCTGGTTATCAGGGACAGGGTCTGAAC
>NW_013955445.1:9129-10510 GCF_001266775.1 Austrofundulus limnaeus
TGAGGTAAAGTCCTTTTTTAATTTATTTGGTGCATTTTAAGCGTATTTAATTATTTATTGTTCCTTTTATGTATTTCTTTTATTTTTAATGACGCCAGTTTTTGTCCTCCACGGAGGTGGCAGCCATCTTGATACAGCTGAGATATTTTGCTAACAGAGTAAGCTTCAGCTGGCGTGCTCAGCGTGGTGGCTCCTCCGGTGTGTTTTCAGACAGTGGCTCTGGGTGAAGGTCCGGTCGCAGAGGGCGCAGCGGTACGGTCTCTCCCCGTTGTGCGTCCTCATGTGGACGGTCAGGTAGGTCTTCCGGGCGCAGCGCTTCCCGCAGATCCCGCAGACGTGCGGCTTGGCGCCCGTGTGCGTGGCCACGTGGTCGCTCAGGTTGCTCTTGCGCTTGAAGGAGCGGCCGCAGTAGGGGCAGGGGTACGGGCTCTCCCCCGTGTGGACGCGCAGGTGTATGGACAGCCGGCCCTTGGTGGTGAAGCCCCGCCCACACTCGTCGCAGCGGAACGGCCTGTCGTCCGTGTGCGACCGCATGTGGACGGCGAGCTCTTTGTCGCTCAGGAACATCTTGCAGCAGACGTCGCAGAGGTAGGAGCGCTCCCGCGCGGTGTGGATCTTCTCGTGCTGCTTCAGGGTGGAGGGGAGCTTGAAGCCCCGCCCACAGACCTGACAGCTGTGTGGTCTCTCCCCGGAATGCGTCATCTTGTGGCGGGACAAGGACCTCTTGTCGCAGAGGAGCTTCCCGCAGACGCCGCAGAGGAAGGGTTTGCGTTTGCTGCGAGTCCTGCGCTGAGCTTTGAGCTGCAGCTCCTGCCTGAGCCCCTGCTGGCAGCGGGGACACGTGGGACACGGCGGACCCCCCTCGTGCACCTTCCTGTGGTCCTCTAAGGTCGCCTTCAGAGCGAACGAGCTGCCGCAAACTTCACATAGGTACGGTTTCTCCCCTTCCTGCTGATTCAGGCTGAGGGGGCAGAGGAAGGCCTCTCCACAGACCTGACACTCGTCGGTTCTGTGCCGCTTCTGAAAATGATCCTGCAGCGCCTCCACGGACTCTCCACAGGCCCCACAGACGCCTCCTGCCTCCTGCTGGTGGGTCCGGGCGTGTTTGAGCAGCAGGAGCTCAGAACCCAGCGCAGCTCTGCAGACCTGACAGGGAAACACTGGTTTCTCACTGGTCTTCAGTTGGGAGTCTCTCCTCCTCCGGTTCTCCTCTGGTTCCCAGCTGCCGTCGCTGTCATCAGCTGCTGCTTCACCTCCGCTGACAACAGAGTCACTTTCACTGCCAGCAGAGGGCGCCACTGAGTCTTCATCTGCTTGGAGCGCCCCACCACCATCATCATCATCATCATCATCATCATCATCATCATCATCATCATCATCA
>NW_013955445.1:11510-11885 GCF_001266775.1 Austrofundulus limnaeus
TGTGTGTTACCTGTCTGTCTGTATTTTACCTGTCTGTCTGTATTTTACCTGTCTGTCTGTATTTTACCTGTCTGTCTGTATTTTACCTGTCTGTCTGTATTTTACCTGTCTGTCTGTGTGTTACCTGTCTGTCTGTATTTTACCTGTCTGTCTGTATTTTACCTGTCTGTGTGTTACCTGTCTGTGTGTATTTTACCTGTCTGTCTGTGTGTTACCTGTCTGTCTGTATTTTACCTGTCTGTCTGTATTTTACCTGTCTGTCTGTATGTTACCTGTCTGTCTGTATTTTACCTGTCTGTCTGTGTGTTACCTGTCTGTCTGTATTTTACCTGTCTGTCTGTATTTTACCTGTCTGTCTGTATGTTACCTGTCTGT
>NW_013955446.1:0-265 GCF_001266775.1 Austrofundulus limnaeus
GAAGAGAATCTGCAGGGCTTGGAAGGGAGTAGGGTGGGCCCGCTCATACTCTGGTTGTGAGTCGGAGTCAAATAAGCAGCTAAAGAAGGCTCCATCGCAGGAATGCCCACCAGGCCTTCTTGGTCTGCCCCTTCCAGGTCCAAGTACTGACCCTGTCCGGGCACGAATGCGCGGATTCACAGCAGTTTGCTCCAGGAAGTCGTCAGCTCCGACACAAAGTCCTGAAACATAGGCAGACTGTGCTTCACATCAGCTGGTTCAGACG
>NW_013955446.1:1265-2288 GCF_001266775.1 Austrofundulus limnaeus
CTTCAGAGCTGCGGTGAACCGATTTTCTTATCTCGTGTTCATTTTCCAGGCGAGTGGAGCGAGGCGCTGTACCCCCTCCTGACCACGCTCACGGAGTGCGTCACCATGATGAGCGACAAGGCCAAGAAGTCCATGGTCTTCCTGCTGATGCAGGACAGCGCCCCCACCATCGCCATGGACTTATCGCTGCAGTACCGCCGGGACGTGGTCTTCTGCCAGACGGTAAGCACACTGAGAGCTGCTCGCCGACACACACACACACAGATATCTGCTGCTCATAGAGTGACCCAGTGGAGGAGGCGATGAATAATGAAAACAGGTGCCAAAGGTTTAGCAGATCTCTATGATCTTTAAAGCTTCCTCAGAATTAAAAATAAAGAGACTTGTCTTCAGAAAAGACAGCTGGCATTTAAGGAAGTTAGTTTTGGGAGTTTCACAGCAGCTGTTTGTTTTATCTGTAATTTTATTTACATTAAAGAGGTGTGAATATGAAAAATGAAGTGGGTCTTTACTTGTTTAGAAGATAACTTGTTATGCAAGACTTGTCTGACGTGAAACACCAGCTGTTTTCCAGTCTCAGCTGGCTGTAAGTCATGTGACCTTCAGACCTATTTCCTCTTATGAAGTAATACCTCAGAGACAAACCGAACGACTAATTTTATATATTTCGTTGTCACCACTGCTTTTTTCCTGCTCGAGGTTTGCTTTCTCTAAATAAACCATCTTCAAACTCCTTTTTAGCCTATATTCAACTGAATACACTACAGAGACAGATAAATGCCATTGTTTTTTTGCAAATATTCACTCATTTTGAATTTGATGCCTGCAACACGTTCCAATAAAGCTGGGAGAGGGGCTCAAGTGTTTCTCTTCCTGCAGGAGCAATTAAGCCAGTACAGGATGCTTCAAGTCTTTAAGTAGCTAAAGGCTGAGTTATACTCGCGCTTTGGTCTGCGGGCTTGAGCTCACACACTGAGCCGTGTGGCTTCTGTGTTTATAGTTTCGCCGCTGTGTTTATAGTTT
>NW_013955446.1:3124-3580 GCF_001266775.1 Austrofundulus limnaeus
AAATAATGGTGTATACTATTTATCATAACTCCGGTTTTATTTAGCCTATCAACACAATTTAAAAACTTGTGTATAGTTAAAGTCTCTAATTTTGACACAAGTTGAACAAAGTCTCAGAGATGTAGGCGTATCTTTCCTGCCAGAGTGATTTAATTAGGTCATGTGACGAGGCTCCAGAGGGTTAATATACAGCTTTAAACTTTAAATATCATCACCATATTTCAATACTGAGGTACACCACAATACCGTCATACCACCCAAGCCTACATTTCAGACATCTTATTCTTACTGAATGTTTGTACTCAGGTGGAAAACACAGAGATAAATCATCATAATCCCTCCTCCAGCACTCCCAGTGTATCACATGTCAGGCATAGCTAAGCATATAAACAACAGTGATAGCAGGATGGATAGCTGCTTTTTCACTGGATGATGTATCAGATGATTCAAGAAAGG
>NW_013955446.1:5527-6014 GCF_001266775.1 Austrofundulus limnaeus
TGTCTGTAAAAGCTTTTATTTTGACATGAAAGCAGTTCAGAGAGATGGCAGAGCTCTATTTTAAGGCAGACACAAAGCCTGATGGTTGTTTTTACTACATTTGACTCCAGTCTGCTGTGTTTTATGTGTTTGTCTCTGTCTCCTGTGGCTCTGCTGATCTTGCATGTTGCACCTCCGTCCCCTCTTCCAGATGGAAGCTCCGGTGTTGAGGAGGCGTACCCAGGTAAGAGCTGACCCCACCCCTAAGATATGTCAAATCGTGAACAAGTTCAGAATCTTTGAGTGAAAGAGTTTCTAATCAAAACACAGTGGTACCATAACTTACGAGTATCCTAAATATTTTTTGATTTATGAGCCACTGCCAGTTTTTTTTTGCTTTAAGTTGAGAGCCAAAGTTTGGTTTACAAGCCAGCTTCAGAAACCCCACCACTAGTTCGCACAGGGAACGCCACAGTAAACACTTTCCACAACATCCGCCCAGCATCCC
>NW_013955446.1:7014-7541 GCF_001266775.1 Austrofundulus limnaeus
TGTGTGTGTGTGTGTGTGTGTGTGTGTGTGTGTGTGTGTGTCAGGTTTGGAGACACATCGCTGCAGGAAATTATCAACACAGAGAGTCTTTCCAGGCTAAACTCGTATTACGAACAGTTCAAAGAAGTCCTGCCTGAGGACTGTGAGTACAAAACACCACACTTCTACAAGTGTTTAAGAAATAACAAATATTTACTGTTTTTTATATTTTCTTGTTGTGTTAGACTGAAGTAAAACTTCTCCTCACCTACATCCAGGTCTCCCGAGGTCTCGCTCCCAGAATTGTCTTCCCCAGTGCTGCTGAGGTTTCTGGGCCAGAACGTCAACGCCAGGAAGAACAAGAACGTGGACATCCTCTGGCAGGCTGCCGAGGTGAGGAGGGAACATCATCGCTACGATTAACCCCAGCTCTAATAACCTCACGGTAAAACATGTGTTTTTTTTTTTTGTCCTCCGTGTTCCCAGATCTGCCGCCGGCTGAACGGCGTGCGCCTCACCAGCTGTAAGAGCGCCAAAGACCGCACCGC
>NW_013955446.1:8541-8843 GCF_001266775.1 Austrofundulus limnaeus
AAATCAGCCCATGTTTGGCAAGCAGTGCCCCCTGGTGGCCCAACTTGTTCTCTGCCTTATTTCCCACACACTGATAAAACAGCAGGAAGGTGGTGGTTTATTTGTTAAACTTATGTAAATATGTATAAAAACAGTATAAAAGCAGCTTTAATGGATGCAAAGATTTAATTTCCAGCTTCTTCCATTTGTTCATCTCAGTCTTCCACGTACTCCTGCACCCACTTTCCAGGCTGAAGTAGAGGAAAATAAAGGTTTTCTTTGAAGCCAAAAATGAAGCAGCTAAACATTAGCTTGTATATATC
>NW_013955446.1:10687-11043 GCF_001266775.1 Austrofundulus limnaeus
GTGCGGGGACGGTGCTATTATGTCACTTTTGGCACACGCACCCTGGCGCCCTGCGCAATGCGTCACATATAAATCTAGCTTAATGCATCTGAAATGGGGCTGGCTTGATGGTGTCCTAAAAAACTGTGCAGTGTTATGTTACATCCTTAACGTACACAAAGAGCACACACTTGGTCCTGTTTCATCCCTGCAGGTCATCACTTGATTCAACTCTGTTGGGTAGATTATAGACAGCTCGTCTTGACGCTCGTTCTTTCAGCATCGCACACTAACACGTCTGGGTGGAACATAAACTCAAGACATTAGTTCCTGTTCTTACATCTGGTACCTGATCAAAATCCTAGACCCTCAAGGAG
>NW_013955446.1:11860-13038 GCF_001266775.1 Austrofundulus limnaeus
GTACTTTTACAGTCTTTATTTTACAGTTAAAACATATGTTTATCAAATAAAGTCTAATGTTACAACTAATCATGGATCCCTTGAAATCCTTAGGCTCCCTAAATGGCAGCCCCCTTCTCCACATGCATGTTCACTTGTGCAATGGAAAAAATGCAGAGGCTTAATTTCCCCACTGAGGGACAATGAAAGAAATAAAATAATATTAATAATAAGTAGTGAGTCTGTAGTTTCCCCCCAAAAAAATCTCCCACCACAGAACAGGTTTTTCCTCAGTCCATTTTAAATGAGCCAGAGAGGGCGGTCGTGTCTTTGAATAGTGTTCACATACGGCTTCTTCTTTGCATGATAGAGCTTTAACCAGCATTTATGGATGGCACATTGAAATGTGTTTCCAGACACCAGTCTGTGGGAGTGTTCGTGAGTTCATGCAGTGAACAGAGTCAGATCTGTTTTAATGCAGTGGCCCCTGAGGGCCCGAAGATCACGACCATCCAGTGTTGATTTTCAGCCTTGGAGCTCAGAGATTTCTGTAGATTAGAACTGTAGATGATGGAATATTCCACTGAGGAGTCTGAAATGATTTCTCAGTTTTACTCAGACTTGGGGAATGTTACTTCTGAGGGATGTGGCCTCTGTAAAAAGCTGTTTTCATATCTGCTCCTGTTTCTGACAGGTTACAAATGAACCTAATTAGTTGCTTCTCCAGCTGTAATTTGTTCATGCCACATTCTTTTGTTGACCCTGGAGCAAATTTTTAGAGATGTTTTGCTGTCAAAATATTCAAAATTTACCCCTTTTTTGGGGAAAATTGTAGCATTTCTTAAATATTAAATATATTTATTGTTTCTTGTGAATAAAATCTGGGATTATGAGATTTGCAAATGACTTGTTATGGCTGCATTCTGTTTTTATTCATATTTTACACCTTGTTCCAACTTTTTCAGAACTAGGAGTGTAAATAAGCCAAAGTAGCATGACCTGAGGTAGATTTAAAGCTGCATGAACGTCAGCCTTTTTATCTAATGTCCAAAAAGTCTGTTTTTATTTACAAAACTCCTCCTCTTCCTCCATCTTCATCCCATGTCTTAAAGTATAGAAACATGGTGGGTCCTCCTCTGAAACATCTCTTAATTTCTCTTTTCTCCTCTCCTCTCTTCTCTTCCTCCTCCTCCTCCTCT
>NW_013955446.1:15519-15931 GCF_001266775.1 Austrofundulus limnaeus
GTGCCTGATCCTGCAGCACGAACACGGCATGGCGCCGCAAGTCTTCACGCAGGCCCTCAGCTGCATGCGCAGGTAGGACAGTGCCTGGAGGAAGATACAAACAAAACAAAACAGTTCATATCCAGGCTAGGACAGCCATTGCAAGAAAATGTGAGTGATTGCATGGCGTTCATGGCTTGTCTAGAATTAAAACATGACTAGATGTACCGTATATTTATACATGTATACTGCAATTAGAGTTTAATTTGAACCCACCCATTTTTTTTAGCTTAAAAAGCATAAAAAATTTAATCCTTGCGTTTAATGCTAGCCCTGATTTCATACAGACTTCAGGTTTTTTTAGCCCTCTCATGGAGTTCCAATCAGTGGTGAACAGATTATTTTGGGAACACAAACCTGTGGGTGTGTTTGT
>NW_013955446.1:16931-17442 GCF_001266775.1 Austrofundulus limnaeus
GCGTACTTCTTGGCCAAACTGCGCTGCAGCTGAGCGACTCGGAGTGTTTCTGAGGACTGGTTTCTGAAACCAGTGTCGACTAAGGGCTTCACACGACCCCTTCTTTCTTTACTATCACCGTTTCTTCCTGTGAGATTTCTGTTCATGCTAAGCTTGCTGAGAAGAAAACGGTAACACCTTTAAACTAAAAAAAAACAACAAGAAAAATACTAAATGTTCCTCCTCTTTAAGCTGAGATTAAAATGTTTGATAACATTTGATTTTTGCTTTCCAGTTGCTGCCTCATCACCTCATCTTATGTTGAGAAATAACAAAGTTGTAGCCATTCAGGTTAAACCTTGAAAATAACTACGTGTTCTCTAATGCAGTTTTACAAGGATTTTAGCTTAGCATTTGTAGCTATTTTTGTGTTTGCTAATGTTGATTAGCGGTGGTGCAGGGGAGGAGCCAGAGGCGGGGCTAGTTTGGCAAGTATCACCCCTGGCACCTGTTTGGCCACCCCAGGTGACCC
>NW_013955446.1:18442-19214 GCF_001266775.1 Austrofundulus limnaeus
TTTTTTTTAGGGAGCTTAAAATTAGTGAAAGTCAATCTATATGTTAATGTTTCCGAAAATTAGAAAAAAAAAAAGCAAATTTGCTAAATAGGAAGCTAGTTCTGCTATTAGCCTATTAGCAGGTTAGCGGAACTGTGCCCACAACTGCCAACATATACAGCTATTCCTTAAACATATTTCTTCTCCATCACGCTCATGGATTCTGTCTTTCTTAACTTTCCTTCCTGTGCAGAGTGGACCTCCACCTCTCCACGTTTTCTTCCACCTGCTCCCTACTCTCACTGCAGATCACAGTCATCTCCAAAAAGCAAATGAAAATACAAATTTAACTCCTTCAGTCCAATCATCACCCTCTACAGTATTTAGTTCATTATTGGTGAATATTCCTTTACCTTTCAAACTACCTCCTGTGAGTTTCACTTCAGGGCAGCATTTAGCTCAAATGAAAATAAAATACTGCTAAAAATGTTATTTTGAAGCAGCAGGAATGTAACGAGGGAATATGCAATGAATTTAATGAAGAAATAAATGCTAAAGAGATGATTTTCTTAATATTAAATATTCTCAGTATTACCCACAAGTAGAATTACAGTCTTACAGCAACACCTGCAATGGAGAGCTCAACTGAGTTTTTTAATTTGTTCCTGTGTTTTTGTTTTTAGGATTAAATTCCAGTTGTATTGAAATAGATTTGTATAAAAAGTATATTTAGATGCTTCTGTTGGTTAAAGTATGTCTGCAACATTCTGTATGTTGTCATTCTAAATGAGAG
>NW_013955447.1:0-1303 GCF_001266775.1 Austrofundulus limnaeus
CCTACCCACATCATCATTTACCCAGAATGCTTTGTGTGGAAATAAAATGGCCCCGTCCGTGTAATATATTTTTAAACTTTTAGTTAAAAAATTATAAAAACTAAACATCCTACAGTATTTTTACAGTCTTTATTTTACAGTTAAAGTATTTGTTTATCATATAAAGTCTAATGTTTCAACTAATCAGGGATCCCTTTAAAGATCCAAACTGGCTCCAGTCTGCAAACTGAACCTGAAAAGAGAGAAAGAGGAGGAAAACAATCTGACAGACACGTAACAACTGGATTAAACATGCATTTTTATTTTCAAAGCAAACTACCTGTATTCCTAAATGTAAGAGTTAATTGTTGCTATTCTTTTTTATGATTTTCTGTAACTGTCAAACCTTTATTCACCAGTTTCTCTGTTGTCTTTCCTTTTGTTTTATTGTGTTTTTTGAGACTGCAGTTTGTTTAATGTTTCTCAGCCCATCACACTCGTCTCTTGTCACAGGAAACCAAAGACCTCTTCCGCTGAGACGTTGTGGGACGGAGTGAAATGTGTTTTAGCACCCTTGCACCAAAACCCACAGGGGTTTAGCATACCCCTTATAAAATGTTCAGTTTTTCATTTTGTGGTACACAGCAAATCATGTACGTTTAGCTCACTGAGGAGTGAGTTGCCACCAAACCACAAAACCTGTCAGGATGTTAATATTTAGAACTGGGGTAGCACATGCTTTGATGTTTTCTCACTAAAAGTTAGTTTGTAACAGTTTGGTGGAGAATAATCTGTTCATATTCAAACTCTGTAGACATTCGCCCCCAGTTAAAAAAAAGCTTGATTGTGACAGTTTTGTAAAGTGAAAGCCACTCCTGTGCTTCTTTCTACCACCCCCACACAGGTCTGCCTGTTTGATGAACAGCAAGACGAGACAGGATGAGACTTAGAGGATGACTACTTGACACAAAAGATGGAAATGTGGCAAAAATATACAATTCTGTTCCTTCTCACAGGTAAGACTTTCTATCTCCCAAATCAAAGAATTTATTCTGAAGAAATGATGCATACAGCGGGTAAAATAAGTATTGAACACGTCACCATTTTTCTCAGTAAATATATTACTAGAGGAGCTAATGACTAGCTAAAACTAGGTTTCGTGGACCTCTTCTATGAACTCTGATCTTTAGTTCTTTCCATAGATTTTCTGTTGGATTCAGGTCAGKTGATTGGCTGGGCCATTCCAGCAGCTTTAGTTTCTTTCTCTGACACCAACTGAGAGTTTCCTTGGCTTTGTGTTTGGGCTCATTGTCTTGCTGAAATG
>NW_013955447.1:2303-4386 GCF_001266775.1 Austrofundulus limnaeus
ATATAATATAAGCATTTCTTAAGCAACACTCAAAAATACATATGTAGAAGAGCATTCATTCAAGAGCATCAGCATCTACAATATGTTTTTTGTTAAATGAGTTACAACAACACCTAATTTCCCTCTGGGATCAATAAAGTATTTTTGAATTGAATTCTCCCTTAAATGAGTAACATTGTTACAGATTACAGTGAGCCAGTTGTAGTGGATGGCTAATTGCCATTTATCATTGGAAATCATGTAATTGCTTTTGTGTGTATGCTTGTTTGTCTGTTAATAAAATATCTCTAACAGTGGACAGACACTTATAAAATAATTATTAGCTGTACACATAAAACTGATAAACATTTTGAAGTAAACCCAAGTCAAGATGCCACCACAGCTAATTAACACAACAATGTACAATGTTTTTTTTCCCTCATCTTCCCTTGTGTGGTTTTTAGTTTTTCTGTTGTTAAAGGTAGCACAACTGTGTTTGCTGCATGACCGGTTTCCCCTGTTCCCCCATGTTTGTCTTGTATGTCTTCTTGAATGGGTGTGTCTTAACTGCCCCCTCCCCCTTCCCTGAATGTTGTGAATTTATTTCTGTGAAAGGCGCTATATAAATAAAACTTTACTTACTTAGTTAYAATGTCAATAATTCAGTCAGTTTTACAGATAATAAGTTTGGTGTGAAAGTTTTCACAACACACAYTGAGTTCTAAAAAATAGTGCAAGGTCCAATAATAATCCACTACGTTGCTTGTAAAGTTTTCTTCAGATTTGACCAAAATGGCCATAACTCTGTACATAAAGATATATTTTAATCTATACTGGAAAAATAATGTTGGTATGAAAAGGCAGTGGGTAATTCGCATTTCTTCAAGAAATAACACATTAATTTAAATTTAAGAACTTTCCATTTTGAAAGTGGAAAATATTGACAGAATAAACTGGTCAGCTGATTCACCTGATTGCCTCTACAACATAACATCAAAACAATCAGTATAATAAGATCTGTTTATTATATTCTGGTGATACTTAGGGAGTTTAAGGTTTTCTAAGGCAGTACTTGTAATAAGTTTGAAGACTATTTATGCAGATAATCTGTTGACAAATCCATCCATTAACATTACCCTGATCCCTGTGTCCAGCAGTCACTCTGTATATATTTTATATTGTTGCATGTGTTTCACCTTTAAAGTTTACTTGTTTATTCAGCAGTATATTGGTTTWGCACATCCTAGTGTTACAGACCCTTTATGATCTATTTTGTGCTGCTTAGAAATGCTGAAATAACATTGTGCCGTAAAGTCTGCTGTGCTGAAGTAAAATCTTCATGAGTGGATTTTTATTACTGCTAAGATTCTTGCTTTGCACTAACTACATGACTACTTTTCATGCAGTGAAGAACTTAAGGAAAAACGCAACGGTTCTGTCAAACACAACAATAAACCAAGGTGTGTGTTCATGGTGCTTTGGCTTCTGTGTGAACTTATTGTATGCTATTTGAAATGTTATAAATATAGAACCCAGCACAGTTTTGTCGATTTCCCTGTGTAGGTGTCATTTTAACACCTATGGAAGTGAATTTATAATTGTTCAAATTTACACCAGACTTGACCTCTTGCTAAAACTTAAATATTCAAAGTGATCATGTTTACAACACTTAAAGGGATCCCTGATTATTTGTAACATTAGACTTTATTTAATAAACAAATATTTTAACTGTAAAATAAAGACTGTAAAAATACTGTACGATGTTTAGTTTTTATATTTTTTAAACTAAAAGTTAAAAAATAGATTACACGGACGAGGCCATTTTATTTACACGCAAAGCATTCTGGGTAAATGGTGACGTGGATAGGTTCTCGGTACGAGCGAGCTATATCCACCCTGAAGATTAATCTTGGACAATATCTGATGAGAAATGTGTTGCTGAATTACGCAAAGCCAAACAACAATATTTTAAAAATCAAATTATTTCAGCCAGTAAGAATCAAAAAATATTATGGGAAATGATTGTCAGTGACAAGTGAAAGTAACAATAAACATTTAATAATAATTTATATTTTCAGATCTTCCAAGGTGCCAATTATGGAAC
>NW_013955447.1:5386-7516 GCF_001266775.1 Austrofundulus limnaeus
CTGTTTACAAGCCTAGTAGAGACAAACTGTTTTCATTGGTTGTTTCAGAAATGTGGTGTGTTTGAGGAAATTACTTATTAAATTACTTTTATAAAGTTTGAAGTCCGTGCTGTCCAATCCAGCTCACTGTTTTTTACAGAAGCCCTGTGAAAGCATCACAGCTTTGCCGATCTCAGAGTGTTAAAAGAAAAAATATTCCTGTATCCGCATCATGATCYGGAACATCACCAAAATTTAAAGGTGTGTTCTTTGGCCCAGTACACATGTGGTAAAAATGTCATGACAATCGGTCCACAAGTTTTTGAGTAATRTTGTCCACAGACAGAACAACAGACAGACAGACGTAACTGAAAACATCACCTCGCCCTTGGYGGAGGTAATAAAAAAAGCAGGTGTAAAGAACCAAAATGGTATAACTGAACACCAGCTGTGATCCTGTTTTGTGTTGCCTAATTTTACACGTGCATTAGTAATTGTACAAAGGTGAATGAGCCACTAGATGGGATAGTAATGTTTTTAATGAGAAGCTGCATTCATTTTGTCTCAGAAATGGGAACTTGCATCTAGTTTTAATAACAATTAAAAAACGGTAGCATTTGCCAATATTTAAGCTCAGAGACCAGGCAAACTAATATTACCAATAAAAGTAACTGTTTGTGTTTTGTATGCATTTAACCATTATCACTAAACAGGTTGAATTCCTGTGGTGGCTCAGTGGGTAGAGCTGATGCATCTTAGCGAGAAGGTTGTCAGATCAAATCCCAGCCCAGGGACCTTTCTGGGTGGGTTCTCTCCGGGTTCTCTGGTTCCCTCCCACAGACTAAAAACATGACTGTTGGGTTCATTGATAACTCTAAATTGTCCTTAGGTGGGAGTGAGAGAGTGACTGGTTGTTTGTGTCTATGTGTGTCCCTGTGTTGGACTGGAGACCTGTCCAAGGTGTGCCCCGCCCCTCGTACTGTGACTGCTGGATATGGACCCCAGTGACCCTGAAAGGAAGAAGTGGGTATAGATAACAGGGTATTGATGGATTGATGTTTATTTCCTGATAGTGGTTGAATTGCACTGTGTGTTAATGATTTATTAGGATAAAAGAACATTATGCATGTGTGTAAGACCTCATTTTGTAATAACAACGTATTACGTAATAATGTAATAAAATCAGGCTTCAAAATGTAATAAACTCACGCTAAAACCACATTATGTAATAATTGACACAAAATGTAAGAAAAGTCTTTAACGCATTATGTAAAAACATTATTACATTTTGCAGCAATTATTACAGAAAGTGGTGGTGTAATAATCTGGTGCATTATGTAATAAACAATCAAAAACCAGTATTTCTGTTCATCCTAATCAATATACTTGTAATAACTGTCATGTTGCAAATACTACATAATTAAATCTTTATAACTTTGGTCAATAAACACAGGGCCAGGGAAAAAGGTATCGTTAAAAACCAGGTTTTAAAAATGAACAGTGGTTTATTTTTAGACAGGAGTGGACCAAAAAACTAAATTCAGCAAAAGGAGGGTACTTTCTCAGAAGTACGGACTTGATTAGGAATGTCAAACCAAACAAATATAACAGTAAGTAGGGTCTGTAACTTTACAAAACAGCACAGTAAAAGTTAAAGTTTACCAATGAACTAATGTTGGTTAGTGTTGTACCAATAAATAAGAAAACAAAAACCAAAAAAAGCACCACCAAACTGGGTTAGCAACAAATTGTAGTTAGATCAAACAAACGCAGACACAAACACAGAGCTGATGATGTTGGAGAAGAGTGAGTCAACCAAGTTTCTGATATTCCAGGAATGTCAGGGTAACTAAAACAGTCTTTTTGTAGACATGAAATGATAAAAAAAATGTGAAAAAATATTCTGAAAAGCATTCTTAAGAGTAACTGAGGAGTTTGGTAAATACAGGCCCAGAACAAATTACAGAAACATCTAGATGGTGGTGGTGGTGGTGAGTGGGGGGTGGTTAAGAATCCAGAACATCAGTATTGACTTTTAAACTTTTTTGTGTTTTTATATGATCAGAATGTGTGCACCATTTGTATTCCTGTTACAGAAATTTATTATCTGCTACAGAGCATTGTTGCACAATTAACACATTTTTTTCTGTA
>NW_013955447.1:8516-9262 GCF_001266775.1 Austrofundulus limnaeus
GATATAAACAGTAATATAATGCATATTGTTTATTTAGTAAATTCTAGTCGTTTAGAAACTTTGATTTTTTTTTTGTAAAATTTAAAAGAATAATTAAATAAATGTTACTACACCCAAAAATCCTTTTTTCAGTGCAGTGAGATCACACAAAACTTCAACCAAAGGTTGTCCCCAGTGCACTTGGGCTGATTTATTTCACTGCAAGATTTGAATTAAAAGATACGACAGCTGTAGATTCTCACTTTAAAATTAAACCCAGAACAAAAGCAAAATAAAATATTTTCTGGTATTTATCTGCTTATCAGGCTGGGACGAACAAAGCGAGTTAGCAGATGGTTTGTGTGGTTTGACAGCGGAGCATGAGACATTGAGTGAGTCTGCTGCAGCTGCTTTGTGCTTTGAGTCATTTCCTCTCTTTCACAGCAGGACTGTGAGCGGGTCGGAACCAGAATCACAGCTGATAAACACTTAGAATTCACAGCTTGTGTTTATTCGCATTCATTTCAAATTTTCAGACAAACCTCTAACTTTCAGACATTCAGAGCTTAAACTGTATCTCTTTAGAAAACCAAATAATCATTAACTATGTGAAGCTGTGCAGAGGGGCAGCAGACGGTGCAGACCTACATCAGACGTGACCACAGGTGACGGGACTGTGGATGTAGAGCAGACAGAAGTAGGGCAGGAGCAGTGAGACCACCCACACACAAAATGGTTCTCATGAGGGTTTTTTTTTTTTTTTTTTT
>NW_013955448.1:0-538 GCF_001266775.1 Austrofundulus limnaeus
TGTGTAGTAGGTGTGTAGCAGAGTGTGTAGTTGTGCAGTAGGTATGTATTAGTTGTGTAGTAGGTGTGTAGCAGAGTGTGTAGTTGTGCAGTAGGTATGTATTAGTTGTGTTGTAGATGTGTAGCAGTGTGTGCAGTATGTGTGTACCTTGGTCATGAGGGCACCGTTTTGCATGGATGGAAAAAGGGGAATAAAAGAATCAGAGGGATTCAGGAGTATCAGTCTGACAGGTGAGGGTACACACCTGTTTTGTCTCTGTGCTGACTCTGAGCAGGTGCTGGAAGCTTCATCAGAGTTAATTTACCAGCTGGAAACTCTCACAAGGTCTAATAACTGCTGCAGTCTTTGTATCGAGGTGATGAATTTCTCCCAGGTGTCATATTTCACTCTGACTGCCTACATTGACATTGGGTTYTTTAAGTACTTGGTTTTTGTGTTTTTCCTGTGTCTGTATGTGTTTATTATCTGCTGTAATGTTGTTCTGATTGTGGTTATCTGCATGAACAGGAGTTTACATGAACCTATGTACATGTTTCTG
>NW_013955448.1:1538-4930 GCF_001266775.1 Austrofundulus limnaeus
AGAAAGAAAGAAAGAAAGAAAGAAAGAAAGAAAGAAAGAAAGAAAGAAAGAAAGAAAGAAAGAAAGAAAGAAAGAAGCAAGCTCCAGTGAGAGCTGGAGATCAGGATCTGATGAAGCCAACAGGACCACATCATCCACAAAAAGCAGAGATGTGATCCTAAGGTCACCAAAAAGGATCCCCTCAACACCTTGGCTGCTCCCAGAAATTCTGTCCATAAAAGTTATGAATAGAATCGATGACAAAGGACAACCTTGGTGGAGTCCAACTCTCACCGGAAACGAGTCAGATGTACTACCAGCAATGTGAACCAAGCTCTGGCACCGGTCCTACAGGGACCTAACAGCCCGTATCAATGGGCCTGGTACCCCATACTCCTGGAGTACCCCCCACAGGAGTCCCAGAGGAACACTGTTGAACGCCTTCTCCAAGTCCACAAAACACACAAACTGGTTGGATGAACTCCCATGCACCCTCCAGGACCCTGCTGAAGGTGTAGAGCAGGTCCTCTGTTCCACGACCAGGACCAAAACCACACTGCTCTTCCTTAATCCAAGATTCGACTATCCAATGGACCCTCCTCTCCAGGACCCCTGAATAGACCTGACCAGGGAGACTCAGAAGTGTGATCTCCCTGTAGTTGGAACATACTCTGTGGTCCCCCTTTTTAAATAGGGGGACCACCACCCTGGTCTGCCAATCCAGGGGAACTGCCCCCAATGTCCACACAATATTGTAGAGTCGCGTCAACCAACGCAACCCCACAACATCCAGAGCCTTAAGGAACTCCGGGCAAATCTCATCCACCCCCGTCGCCCTGCCACCAAGGAGCTTTTTGACCACCTCAGTGACCTCAGCACCAGAGATTGAAGAGTCCGACCCAGGGTCCTCAGGCTCTGCTTCCTCATGGGAAGACGTGTCGGTAGGATTGAGGAGGTCTTCGAAGTATTCTGCCCACTGACCCACAACGTCCTGAGTTGAGGTCAGCAGTGCACCATCCCCACCATAAATAGTGTTGGTAGCGAACCGCTTTCACCCCCGAGATGCCGGATGGTGGACCAGAATCGCCTCAAAGCTGTACGGAAGTCTTTTTCTATGGCCTCTCCGAACTCCTTCCATGCCCGAGTTTTTGCCTCAGCGACCACCTGAGCCGCAATCCGCTTGGACTGCCGATACCTATCAGCTGCATCCGGAGTCCCACAGACACAAAAGACCCCTAAAGGACTCCTTCTTCAGCCTGACAGCATCCCTCACCGCTGATGTCCACCAACGGGTTCAAGGGTTGCCACCACAACAGGCACCAACAACCTTACGGCCACAGCTCAGGTAAGCTGCCTCAACAATGGAGGTACGGAACATGGCCCACTCTGACTCAATGTCCCCCACCTCCCAAAACATGCAGCCACAGATCAGATGAAACAACAACAAAGTTGATCAGTGAACTGTGGCCTAGGGTGTCCTGGTGCCAAGAGCACATATGGACACCCTCATGCTTGAACATTGTGTTTGTTATGGACAATCCATGATGAGCACAGAAGTCCAACAACAGAACACCACTCGAGTTCAGATCGGGGGGGCCGTTCCTCCCAACCACGCCCCTCCAGGTCTCACTGTCATTGCCCACGTGAGCGTTGAAGTCCCCCAGCAGAACAAGGGAGTCACCACTCGGAGCGCTCTCCAGCACCCCCTCCAAGGACTCCAAAAAGGGTGGGTAATCTGAACTGTTGTGAGGCTCATAGGCACAAGCAACAGTCAGGACTCGTCCCCCCACACGTAGGCTGAGGGAGGCTACCTTCTCAGCACGAGCAACTCCAGAGTGGAAGAGTGTCCAACCCCTCTGGAGGAGACTGGTTCTAGAGTCAGAGCGGTTTGTCGAGGTGAGTCCAACTATATCTAGTCTGAACCTCTCAACCTCACACACCAGCTCAGGCTCCTTCCCCACCAGAGAGCTGACATTCCATGTCCCTAGAGCCAGCTTCTGTAGCTGAGGATCAGACCGCCAAGGTCCTCACCTTCAACCACTGCCCAACACATATTGTACCCAACCCCTACAGCCCCTCCCACAGGTGGTGAGCCCATGGAAAGGAGGACCCATGTCTCCTCTTCGGGTTGTGCCCGGCTGGGCTCCATGGGTGAAAGCCCGGCCACCAGGCACTTGCCAACATGCCCCGCCTCCAGGCCTGGCTCCAGAGTGGGGCCCTGGTGACCTGAGTCGGGGTGAGGGAACGCTAGATCAATTTAAGGCACTCATCATAGGGGTCTTTGGGCTGCACTTTGTCTGATCCCTCACCTAGGACCTGTTTACCTTGGGTGACCCTACTGGGGGCACGAAGCCCACGACACCATAGCTCCGATCATTGGGACACTCAACCCTCTCCATCACGATAAGGTGGCAGCCCAAGAAGAAGATTTTTGAGGAAACTAACAGACAACGCACAGTATTTCTGTCTTTGTTAAATAAATATTTTCTGTAACATTTGTGTGTGTCATTGATCATGCTGTGGCTGACATACTCTGTTTAACACCACTTGAGTGACACACTGTGTCTTTGCATATGCAAATAATAAAAACCAGGATGACCACTTCACGGAGTACTTTTATCCTTTATTCACGTTTCTGCCTTTGTCGAATAAATATTTCCACAACATTCCCTATCCTGTAGGGCAAGTTTTGTGACCTTTTGGTGTTTGACAGTGGTTAGTGTATTTGGTGCACCGAGTTTTGTCTGCTTTAGTTGGTGGCTGAGCCACATGAGCCTTTGACCCTGTGGGTCCAGGCACCCTTTTTGTTTATGGGAGTTGGTGGGTTTAGTAATTTCAGTCCCAATATTCAAATTATTGATAATTCTCCCATTTTTCCTTTCAGGTTATTTCTTCCATTAGATGTTATATTATTTTCTCTGAATAAACCATTCCTTATTTTTTTATCCTCCTGAGGTATGTATGTTCTTTCATTGCCTGTTTCTTTTATTTGCTGCATCCCCCAGCTCTTAGACAGCCAAGGGGAACGTAACATGGACCAAAAAAAATCCAACAGATCAATTTGTACCAATTATATGTTAGCAACCACTTCACTCACTTGTATCAATGAATCCATGGTTGTCAACATGCTTTTGTTTTGAAAAAGTGAAATGTCTCCTGAAAATGTCAAACCTGAATGAGTTGGTTCTCTGGTGTCAGCTGCACCAATCCCCTGCCAGTTGAGGCTCATGACCATCTTTCCTGAGTCCAACAGGAATTGGACAGTTTGCATCAGACTGTTGCTGTGAGAAGATTGAAAAGACAAAGCTTCATCCAGATTGGAGACACTTTCAGTCTCATTACTACAGAACAACATGTCTGTTAGTTTCCTCACTTGTGTTCCAGACTCTGATCTGTGTTTGTGACTTTTACTG
>NW_013955448.1:5930-8260 GCF_001266775.1 Austrofundulus limnaeus
TGGTAGTACAGGCTTGTTTCCATTCCTGCTGATCCAGATTCTGTCAGATGTTCACACTGTTTCTGCTCCGCTCTGTTTCCTTCAGGATTTTTGTTTGTATTCATATGGAAGTGTGGAGTTTTTAACTCTAGCTGTCATGTCTTATGACAGATATGTTGCCATTTGTTTTCCTCTGCAGTATAACACTGTGATGACGTCTAAAAGGACTGTTAGACTTGTTGTTGTTGTGTGGTTTTACCCTTTTTTTACGGTTGTGATTTTAGTGTCAATGACTGCCAGACTTCAGCTGTGTGGCAACATCATCAACAAGATTTATTGTACCAACTCCTCCATCATGTATCTGGCATGCTTCAATTTCACTGTTATCAACATTTATGGGATTATTAATATGTTTGTGTTGTTCTTTTTCCCTGCAGTCTTAATATTTTACACCTACATTAGCATAATCAAGGTGTGTTTCTCTGGATCCAAACAGACCCGACAGAAAGCTGTCAGTACCTGCTCTCCTCATCTGATTTCTCTGCTAAATTTCTCTTTTGGATGTTTGTTGGAAATTTTAGAAAGCAGGTTGAACATGAACAGTGTTCCCAACATGGTTAGAGTTGTAAAAACTTCTGCATCTGCTTATCTGATCACATGTCAAACTCTGTTTAACCCAGTTTTATATGGACTGAAAATATCCAAAATATGGATTTCTTTGAAAAGTCTTRTTGGTAAAATTCTACTTCAGTAATCTGTAAGCAGGAAGAGTTGATGAAATCCACAATTTTTCACCTGTAATGATATAAAAAAAATTAACTTAGTTTTATCATGTTATACTATAAGTGTGTACAAGTTACTCTGATTTCCAAAATACAAGCTTAGCAATAAACAATGTAAACCTTTATAAATTTACAACTGCCTGCTCTTATGGCAAATTCAATGTTTTCACATGAAGAGGTCAATCAGGAAAGGTAAAAGTCCTCATTGTTCAGTGATGAGTGTTAGACACTGTTGCATCTAGAAATAATCAGACATTCTGGACTCTTAGTAGGAAGTCTCTCATAGTTAATTTAATCATAAATGGTTGAATAAATGTAATAAGAAATCACTGATTAAATGATGTGTAATCTTTTCAACGTTTCATTCTTGGATGGGCTCTGTCTACAATGTTTGCTTGTAGACATTTAGGATTTTGGGCAAGAGTTAGGGTGGAGGAAAACTAATTGCACTATAGAAGAACATGCATCAACAGCACATCTGAGGGTGGGGGTCTTGGTTTTTTTCACCGACATAAGCCGACATAAGGGAGACCAGCGCTGATGACCCTGAAAGGGACCCCGAGCGCAGAGCCCCCAGAGGCACCCGCGCCAGGTGGACTGCCCACCCACCCCCCAAAGGGCGCCACAGGAAAGAACCGGGAGAGCCCCACTAGTGACCACACACAGTAAACCCCTGGGGCCAGCAGCGATAAGCTCACAGGCCCTGCTGGTACCCACCGCGCCAGAGCAGACCCAGGCATGGACACACAGGCCTGGGCTCCCAGGGCGCACCCCCTCCAGGCTAAGGTCCAACAGGGCCAGGGGACCCAAGCCCCACCGGGCAGAGCCGGCACATGCCCAAGCACCCAGCCCTGGACAACAAGAGCCACCAGCGCACCGGCGGGCAAGGGGACAACCCACCAGAGGGCATTGTGGCAGGGAAAGCAGTGGGCCCTAAAATGAACCCGAAGAAGGGGCCGCCCAAGTCCCAGCCTGACAAAAATACAAGTATACACAAATACAATCACACAGTCCCACCCTCATCCTCTCACCCATTCATTCAAAGACAGACAGGATGGACGCCAAACTCCACTCATATTCCCCATACATTATACCCCCCAGGTCCAGGACATGCACTCGTCCCTTAAAGAGGGCAGCTCACGCCCAAACCCAGGAGGTAGACCCCTTCAATCTGGGGTGGAGAGGAGCAGACAGCCAAGTCTCGGCCCGGGCTGCACCAGGCCAATCGGCCAGACCCCTATTCCAGCAAAGCCCCGACCATCTTTCTTGAGTCCAACAGGAAATGGACATCTTGCATCAGACTGTTGCTGTGAGAAGATTGAAAAGAAAGCGCTTCATCCAGATTGGAGACACTTTCAGTCTCACTACAGAACAACATGTTCAGGCTGGCTTTGTTCGGTTCGGTACATTTCCGACATCAGAACACTATTTGTCACTGATTGGTTAGGGGTGGAGTCACTGAGCTGTCCTTACAAAAACAACTCGAGGCGCCATTTTTTTCTATTGTAGCAATTACACTCTCAATGGCAGAACAGAGATCCACACCATGGTCCAATGTTGAGGTGCAGG
>NW_013955449.1:0-274 GCF_001266775.1 Austrofundulus limnaeus
GTTCTACACACAGGGTTCTGCTCACAGCTCAGGGTTCTACACACAGCTCAGGGTTCTGCACACAGGGTTCTACACACAGCTCAGGGTTCTACACACAGCTCAGGGTTCTGCACACAGCTCAGGGTTCTACACACAGCTCAGGGTTCTACACACAGTTCAGGGTTCTACACACAGCTCAGGGTTCTGCACACAGCTCAGGGTTCTACACACAGTTCAGGGTTCTACACACAGCTCAGGGTTCTGCACACAGCTCAAGGTTCTACACACATCCAGA
>NW_013955449.1:2321-3565 GCF_001266775.1 Austrofundulus limnaeus
ACACACACACACACACACACACACACACACACACACACACAGTGTTAATGGACGCACTAACAGGTCCTGACCCACTGTCTTCTGGTTCGGACTCACCTGTCCTCCAGGTGGTCTACCATGAGCGTCACATCCAGCAGTTCTGGGAGCGTCACCGGTCTCTGTTCCCTGACGCCGTCCTGGTTGGACCTGAGGAGAACCTGCAGGAGGACAAGGCCAGAACCATGGCCATGTGAGTCAAGAACCTGTCCTGTAGAACTTCAGGATCCTCCTCCGTTTGTTTGATCTGGACCTGTGGTTCTGATCTGGACCTGGGTTCTGGTGTGGTTCTGTGCAGAGAGGCGTGTAAGAAGAACCCAGAGTGTGATTATTACTTCAGCATGGACTCAGACGTGGCTCTGATAAACCCGGACACCCTGAGGATCCTGATGGAGGAGAACAAGTAGGTCACCTGACCCGCTTCTGGTAGTCCTCCCCCTGGTTCTGTTCTGATGAACTGATGGACTCTGAGTCCTGCTGGACTGTCTGAAGTCTGGTGTTCTGTGGTGGTTCTGACCCGGCCCGTCTTGTGTCTCAGGTCTGTCATCGCCCCCATGCTGTCCAAACACGGGAAGCTCTGGAGCAACTTCTGGGGGGCTCTGAGTCCTGAAGGGTTCTACTCCAGGTCTGAGGACTACATCGAGATCGTTCAGGGGAAGAGGATGTGAGTCACACACACCAGCAGTTAGAGACCCAGGGTCGGTCCTGGGTCAGTCCTGGGTCTGTCCTGGGTCAGTCCTAGGTCTGTCCTGGGTCTGTCCTGGGTCTGTCCTGAGTCAGTCCTGGGTCAGTCCTGGGTCTGTCCTGGGTCAGTCCTAGGTCTGTCCTGGGTCTGTCCTGGGTCTGTCCTGAGTCAGTCCTGGGTCAGTCCTGGGTCTGTCCTGGGTCTGTTCAGGGTCTGTCCAGGGTCAGTCCTGGGTCTGTCCTGGGTCTGTCCTGGGTCTGTCCTGGGTCAGTCCTGGGTCAGTCCTAGGTCTGTCCTGGGTCTGTCCTGGGTCTGTCCTGGGTCAGTCCTGGGTCAGTCCTGGGTCTGTCCTGGGTCTGTTCAGGGTCTGTCCAGGGTCAGTCCTGGGTCTGTCCTGGGTCTGTCCTGGGTCTGTCCTTGGTCTGTCCTGGGTCTGTCCTGGGTCTGTTCAGGGTCTGTCCAGGGTCAGTCCTGGGTCTGTCCAGGGTCAGTCCTGGGTCATTAAAGTGTGTGTGTGTGTGTG
>NW_013955449.1:4251-5460 GCF_001266775.1 Austrofundulus limnaeus
GGTCATGTAAATATGTGACCATGTTAACACGTGGTCATGTAAATATGTGACCATGTTAACACGTGGTCATGTAAATATGTTACCATGTTAACATGTGGTCATGTAAATATGTGATCATGTTAACATGAGGTCATGTAAACATGTGATCATGTTAACACATGGTCATGTAAACATGTGACCATGTTAACATCAGGTCATGTAAATATGTGATCATGTTAACACGTGGTCATGTAAATATGTTACCATGTTAACATGTGGTCATGTAAACATGTGAGCATGTTAACATGTGGTCATGTAAATATGTGATCATGTTAACACGTGGTCATGTAAACATGTGACCATGTTAAATCTTGATTGTGATGTTTGATACATTGCTATGAACACATGACTCTCTGACAGACGAGGTTGTCCTGAAGTTTGAAAGGGCAAAGGTCAGACTGAGGAACGTTGCCTACGACACACTTCCTGTCGTCATCCAYGGAAACGGACCCACAAAGGTAACAGACCAATCAGAAGCCTGCGTCTGTCTCATGTGACAGCAGAAACAGGAAATGTAGTTCTTCAGTAGTTTCTGGAGTCCAGTGATGKGTCAGAAAGTTTGACTTTGTGTTTTTATTTAACACTTATGAAAACAAAATACTGAAGAAAAGAATTTAAAAAGTGCTGAGGTTCTGATCCAGACTGGTCCATGGATCAGAGTGAAATCAGCTCACATGTGGTGATAATCCAGGTGATAATCTGTCCTCTGTCTCTGCAGCTGCAGCTGAACTACCTGGGGAACTACATCCCCACAGTGTGGACCTACGAGCACGGCTGTGGGATCTGTGACGATGACCTGCTCCTCTTCACCGACGTAGCTGTAAGTTCAAACTGACGTCTGCACACAGCTCAGGGTTCTACACACAGGGTTCTACACACAGCTCAGGGTTCTACACACAGGGTTCTACACACAGCTCAGGGTTCTACACACAGCTGAAGGTTCTACACACAGCTCAGGGTTCTACACACAGCTCAGGGTTCTACACACAGCTCAGGGTTCTACACACAGGGTTCTACACACAGCTCAGGGTTCTACACACAGCTCAGGGTTCTACACACAGGGTTCTACACACAGCTCAGGGTTCTACACACAGCTCAGGGTTCTACACACAGCTCAGGGTTCTACACACAGGGTTCTACACACAGCTCAGGGTTCTGCTCAGGTTCTGC
>NW_013955449.1:6460-8166 GCF_001266775.1 Austrofundulus limnaeus
GTGGTACCTGATGTCCAGCAGACACCAGATGGTGGACTCTGGACTGTGGTACCTGATGTCCAGCAGACACCAGATGGTGGACTCTGGACTGTGGTACCTGATGTCCAGCAGACACCAGATGGTGGACTCTGGACTGTGGTACTTGAGGTCTAACAGCTGTGTATCCACAGGGGATCTTCATGTTTGTCTCCAACCGTGATGAGTTTGGTCGTCTCGTGACATCCTCTAACTTCAACACGTCCCGGCTGCACCCGGACATGTGGCAGATCTTTGACAACCCTGTGGTGAGTCTGGCACGAGTGGACCGAAGGACAGCTCAGACTGAGACTTGGACTTAGAGCCTGTGTTTGTCTCTTTAGGACTGGAGGGAGAAGTACGTCCACGAGAACTACTCTAAAATCTTTGAAGATGGGACTAACATCGTGGAGCAGGTAAAAAAAACCTGAACCAGGACCAGGTGGTTCAGTTCTTGTTAAGTTTGTAGTTTAATGAGAACCACGTGTCTTTCAGCCCTGTCCAGATGTCTACTGGTTCCCAGCTTTCTCTGATAAGATGTGTGACCARCTGGTGGAGACTATGGAGGACTTAGGCACGTGGTCTGGAGGAAACCACAAGGTACCGGATGGTCTCATTATGTGAGATCCACAAGAACCCAGTCCAAAGTGTCTTAATTTTTCTGTGTCCAATCAGGACGAGCGTCTTGCTGGTGGATACGAGAACGTCCCTACTGTGGACATCCACATGAACCAGATCGGCTTTGAAAAGGAGTGGCTGAAGTTCCTCAAGGACTACCTGGTYCCCGTCACTGAGAAACTCTACCCCGGGTACTACCCAAAGGTAAGAACCAGAACCAGAACCTGTCCAGACATTGAGACAGTTTGTCCTGAGGGTCTGAGGTGGTCTTTAATAATAATAATGCATCAGTCTAATRTAGCAGTTTTAGGACACTCAAAGACGTGTTATATCACAATATTGTGATATAAGGTGGTATATTTTGGTATATTGTGGTATAAGGTGGTATATTGTGTTATATTGTGACAAGGTGGTATAAGGTGGTATATTGTGGTATAGATATTTTGGTGTATCAATATATTCCTACACTCTTAGTTTAGAACCAGGTCATGATTGGACTCGGTTCATGATTAGACTCAGGTCCTGACTTTATTTTTAATGTTAGTCCATTGGTTATAAGTTCTGTTCCTCTGCTCCAGGCTCAGGCCATCATGAACTTTGTGGTCCGGTACCGGCCTGACGAGCAACCGTTCCTACGGCCACACCACGACTCGTCCACCTTCACCATCAACATCGCCCTGAACAGCAAGAACATTGACTATGAGGTACCAGGTTCTACCATCAGTCTGAAGGTTCAACCATCACTCTTAAGGGTCTACCATCAGTCTGAAGGTTCAACCATCACTCTTAAGGGTCTACCATCAGTCTGAAGGTTCAACCATCACTCTTAAGGGTCTACCATCAGTCTGAAGGTTCTACCATCAGTCTGAGGGTTCTCCAATAAGTCTGAAGGGTCTACCATCAGTCTCAAGGTTCAGCCATCACTCTTAAGTGTCTACCATCAGTCTGAAGGTTCAACCATCACTCTTAAGGGTCTACCATCAGTCTGAAGGTTCTACCATCAGTCTGAGGGTTCTCCAATAAGTCTGAAGGGTCTACCATCAGTCTGAAGGGTCTACCATCAGTCTGAAGGG
>NW_013955449.1:9166-10984 GCF_001266775.1 Austrofundulus limnaeus
ATCAGTCTGAAGGGTCTACCTTCAGTCTGAAGGTTCAACCGTCAGTCTGAAGGGTCTACCATCAGTCTAAAGGGTCTACCATCAGTCTATAGCAGTGGTGGCATACATGTTTTAGGTGCTGCCCTGGTACAACACAGCTAGACCTAATGAGTACCTAATTAGTATGTCTCTACAGACCCTGATGGCATACTGAGGAGACCTACAAATTAAAGCCTCTTTAGGTTCAGCTGTGTTGAACCAGGGCAGCACCTAAAACATGCTGGACACCGACCCTTGAGGACTGACTTTGGACACCACTGGTCTAAGTGTCCTACTTTCTTGTATCCTGTCTGTTCTCAGGGTGGGGGCTGCAGGTTCCTGCGTTACGACTGTAAGGTGGAGTCTCCCAGGAAAGGCTGGTCCTTCATGCACCCGGGTCGCCTGACCCACTACCATGAGGGTCTACCCACCACCAAAGGGACCCGATACATCATGGTGTCCTTTGTGGACCCTTGAATGCCTCGTGTGTGTGTGTGTGTGTGTGTGTGTGTGTGTGCACGCGCGGGTAAGAGATAAACCTGAATGCATCGTCTCAGAACAGGTCATTTCAGTGATGTCAAAGTACTTCCTGAACTCATCATTGTTGGTTTTTCAAAATAAGAGTCACTTTATTTATCTTAGAGTCAGAACTTTGAACGAGCATCAAACAAAAACACGTCAGAATTATTGTTCTAGAAGCATCACTGCTGTTCATTTCAAAATAAGAGCCTAATTTAAATGTTCCAATCACAGAGCTGCCTTAGTGTCACACTAACTGAGTCTATGGTGTGTGTGTGTGTGTGTGTGTGTGTGTGTGTGTGTGTGTGTGTGGTACACTCCTCTGAACCCTACAGACGATGGTTCAGGACTGGACCACTCCTGCAGGATGCGGTCCTGCTCTGATGTTTATTTTAGGCTTCACYTCCTGCAGCAGCTTTTAGTTTCCTCTTTAATCAGCRGGTCGTTAACCAATCAGGAGTGTCGGAGGAGGAGTCAGTGAATGTAACATGAGTTTATAGGTGTGTTGTAGTATTATGGGATGTTTCGTACAGATGGGTTTTATATATTCTCAGYGTGAAACAAACGTCTCCTCAGGTTTTATTTTCCTCATTTTAATCATAAAACTGTTTGAGGGGCGGGGTTTCAGTTTTCTGACCAATCAGCTCTCTGGCTTTGTACAAACTGCTTTAAATTATTTGTTCAAAACTGAGTGAATAAATTTTAATAAGAAATGATCTCCAGTGGTTGAGTGTTTTATTTTAACGGATTTTCAGCTCTAGTCTCAGATTATTGAGCTTTAATTTGTCTTCTGGGKTTAAATAAGAATAAAATATATAAAACTGCAGCTGGTCTGATGATTGGACACATTTTATTACTTCATCTGTTCATTAAATGACTTCTACAGCAGAAAACACAGTTGGTAAAACTTGTTCTGTGCATTTTATTTAGAAAATCACTGAAATGTTATTTTATCTTAGTTAATGTTTGTTTAGTTTTCTCAGACCATAATTATTATTTAATTAGATTAAAACTTCTGTCCTTCATGAAAACAGAACCTTTGATTCTTTTTCAGATATGAATGAACTTGTTTTTAGTTGAACAAGAAATAAAAGTAAATGTGTTAAATGGTAAATTAAATGTTGGCTGCTGTGGACTAAATAATCTGTTTATTAATATTTCTGCTGTTTGAAAAAGAAAACTATAAATCTGACTAAAACTGGAGAATTATAAAATCTTAAAAGTTTCTGTATAAAACAATAATTTAATTTGTTGTATAACAACAAACAGACAGAACCACAG
>NW_013955450.1:0-1214 GCF_001266775.1 Austrofundulus limnaeus
CACACACACACACACACACACACACACACACACACACACACACACACACACACTTCAACAACCAAAGTGCTCTCTCTTTAATGGACTTCAATAAGAGGCAGGGAACGCTGCCATCACCGGAGACAAAAAAAAAAAGAAAAGGCGGAGAAGACGCTGCAGACATCTTGACAATATTTTTGAGGGAATAACTGTGAAAAAAATAAAAAATAAAAAATGCCATTGGACTTGCTGGACAGATGTGGAGGGACATGGACAATGGATGAACATAAGGGAACACAAATAAACCTTACAAAAGGAGCAATGGCCATGAAGGAATGTCTGTTATTGAAATAAATTTTATCTGAAAGGAATTCTTATAGTGAGACAAGAAAAAAAAGAGACAAGCCTACTTTTTTGCTTTTGGAAACAATATCGACAAACTATCTTATAGCGACACGCTGTGGCCGGAATACTGAATTACACGCGCTTGGAATATTGTACAGTAAATGCTCTTTAACGAAACTTAGCTTTGTAACGCTTAGTCTTTTCTACCATTATGATTAAACACAGTTAACAGCTTACATTATTAAAACCATAGTATTCTTCTCATTCGTCATGACAATTATGATATATGTATTCTCAACACGTTAAAAACAAATTACGAACAAGGAAAGTGCCGTTTGAGGTTGAAATTATTTTGTAATTTTATTTTATCAGAGAGAATTAATAAAGTATATATCTATAACAGTAGAGCTTCCGTGGTTTTTATGTACTTTGTTTTTCTCACCCTAGTGTTTGCAAAACCTTCACTGACTATCAGAACCAGGGGTCCCACCGAGCGGAGAGCAAAGCCCCCCCAAAAAACCTGTTGCCCCTCCTTGATCTGTTATAAAACATTTACTGAATTGTAGTCATTTTTGTGTTTTCTAATGTCACTTTGCTTTGGCAGCCATCTTGATCTGGGTTAAAAGTGAGTCAGTTGTAGACGTACATCCACACATTGTAGTACTTTATACCACACCGCTCAGTGTGCTATAAAGTACCACAAAGTGATACTTGAGTAAAAGTACAAGTATCTTACCAAAAAATGACTTTAATAACAGTTAAAGTCTCCTTTAGGAATATAACTTGAGTAAAAGTCTTAAAGTATGTGATATTTGTTGTAGTTAAGTATTAAAAGTCAAAGTGTAGATTTAAAATGAGCAGTTAGATTTTCTGTAAGGACATTTATTAGG
>NW_013955450.1:2214-7199 GCF_001266775.1 Austrofundulus limnaeus
CTGATTTCCTTCTGCAAGATCTGGCTGGATTATTTTATGAACTTTAGGCTGGCTCTAATCTTCATAGAGTAATTCTTACACAAATTTATATAATGAGAGTCAATGGGGCCTTGTAATGGTCAAATACTGCCCCCAGCTGTACTCAACTTGGTACTGCACCATCATTTTTTTAATATTTAATCTCAATAGTTTAGTGTTTACAATACTAATATGATTTTATTTTGATGTTTTACTATATAATTGTCTTAATACTGCTTTATTGTAATATTATGCAGTTTAGTGTCAATAATTGTATTGGCAATGTGGCCTCTTTCTGCACACATACAAACCAACCCCTGGCACCACACTCTACAGCTCCAACAGTCTAATGGTCTATGTCATGGACTTTCATGTGGGACATCAGGGTTCAAAACCCGGCTAATGCAACTTTAAGAAAAAGTCTCTTCAAATTTCATATTGTTAAAACAATTACTTTAATTCTAAACACCTGCTGACATGACAGGCACAAGCTGGAATAGAAAAAACATTTGAACTTGGTCAAAGTTCATTCTGTAAGTCCATGCTGCAGGCAATGACATGCTACGTGGCAATGCACACTTGTTTTTACATCGTAAAAACCCATGTCTGGTTTCCATATGAGTTGCTGTTTGTCTGGCCTGTCACCTTGGACCACTGTGCCTTGGGAGACCCCACAGCATAGCTCCTGGATCAATCAGACTCACAAACACAAAAAGGTGATGCAATGAATTAAAGCATCAGCCCATGTATAAACTCTGAAAGGTGAGTTTGACGTCACGTTTATTCAAGAAGACATGGATTAAAGCCTTCTATACCCTTATATTGTTTATGATTTCAGCTCACAGTTAGCTACATTTGAATGATTTCTAAATTTTACTGTTTTATGTTGTCTTTTTTTAAGATTTGCTCTATTAGATGAAAAAAAAACAGGTTATTGTATCACAAAACAGGTTAAAAATACAAGGGCTACACACTGCTTATCAGACACTACTGTAACAATAGAGATGGAATGGTCATGAATTGTGTGTGAACACAAAAGTGCAGCAGTGAGAAGTGGAAGGAAGGAAGGAAGGAAGGAAGGAAGGAAGGAAGGAAGGAAGGAAGGAAGGAAGGAAGGAAGGAAGGAAGGAGTCACCTGAAAGCCTATATTAATAAGCTCATCAACTCAACATAAAAAAGCACAGACTTGATTTACTGGTGTTTACTTTCTTAATCTTCTGCAGGTGTTGCCTGTTGTGTTGTGAGAAAATGGGGCAACACCTACTGTTTTAAAGGCACAGTGTGTAGGATTTTGTCAATTCTTTTAGCCAAAATTGAGATAATCACTAATGACAATAATAAAAAAACATGTCTAATCATTGCAGACAAAGACCTTGTTTTATTATTTTTACCTTATAAAAASCTGTTTATATCTCCATGGTCGCGGGTCGCCACTACAGGCAGCCGCCATCTTGTCTACGAAGGCTCATGAAGGACAAACTGCGGCGGCGGCGTCAAAAACGGTTTTAGTTGTAATACTATAAATGTAATATTTGTTGTCTGTCATTGTAGCTGGGATAATTTTACTTATTAAAGCTCATAATCTTACCACTTGAAACACCACTAGCCCTGAAGCTGCTGGTAGACATCACGGTTGGAATTATCAAAGGTTTTTGACACCTGAGAGACACCGTAGAGTGGGGGTGGGGGGAGGACCAGGGAGGATGATTCAACCACTCAAGCACTAGATGTCGCTGAAAACATCATGTCGCTGAAAACATCAAATCCTACACACTGTGCCTTTAAAGGCTATTAGCAATAAAAAAAGAACATTAGAAGTATTTATTAGCCTCCATTTGGTCAGTCTTGTAGATAATGTGAGGAGTGGGAAATTTTGAGAATCAAAATAATTACTTTTAATAACATGAATCGTTGCTATTTATATTAATTGACGTAACGTATGCAKTCATTATTAAAGCAATTTCTATGCATTACTGACATTTTATTTCAGACAAAACTTTGTCTTTTGAGTTACTCAGGTACATTTATATTGTACTTGCTAGTATAATTGTTGTATCTCTCCCTGCAACTCAATCTGATGACTTTGACTTATATATTTATAGCTATAAATCAGTGTAATTACAGAATGTTTTCTGTAATAGCAAAATCATTTCAGCAAACAAAAGTCTGGATTTTGCTGAAAAAAAAAAAGGTCCAGAAAACCACATCTAGATACACACTGCAGTTATAATTTGGTCTAATGTAACCTCAAATAACTCATCATAAACAGGTCTGGTTTATCAACAGTTACACGGCAGACATCTGAGGCAAACATTGGCAACTACTTCTGTGGAATACAATTAACTGTTTTACAAGGAAGTAAAAAAAAAATTTAATTCAAGGCTAGAAATATGCCAGAGGTTTAAACTAAAATTATATATGCTGAGATGAGACYGAGCTAAAGATGTTTTAGTCCAAAATGATGATGTAGATGTAGATCCAGTGATTACTTTGAGTTTCATTAAAATCTGACCACAGGTTTACAAGCTGTTTTTCAGACAAACACAGACAAAAAAAWAAWAAATAAAAAATGCCTCGTCTTCTTGAAATATAGCAATGCCTGTAAGAATGAATTCATATTAGTGGCAAGTTTCCTTTTCAAAGTGTAGTGCTGCCCCCTAGTGACAAAAAAAATACTCTAGTGATGCCACCAGACAAAAGCACAGGCAGAGAAGCACTGAGGTCAAGTTTCTCTAAATTATTTTTATATTAGAAATATACAAAATATTACTGATTACAAAGAAATTGGCTTAGCTGGTCTAATCTAACACATACATTAAAAAAAAGTTTATTCCAATTCCAGTGACAGCTTATTTTAGTAGTAACAAATTTATAAAACTGACTTGAAGTAACCAGAGGAAAAAGTGAAACACATGACACTTTTTGAAAAAAATATGGCAAAAGATTACATTCATTTCAGCTACATATTCCATAAAGTGTAAAATGAAATAAAAATAGTTACAAAAATACATTAAATTCAGATGGAATGAGAGAAAACCGTTTTGCCTTCAAGCATTTCAAAAATGACTTAAAAATATTTACAACACGCCGTTCAGGACTGTTGCTGGTTAACTTGTGGGTCACTGGCACTTCAAAAGWATCTCCTGGCAGCTTTTGTAAACTTTCACCAAGCAGTTGAGCCTTGGCTTTGAGCTCTGGAAGAGAAAGAAAAGTTGGATGTTCACCAAAACAAGTTCCTACAAATGATAACAAGAGTATMTTAAGAGCCTTTTTGGAGAAACATAGGCTTTTAATGATGCAATGCAATGTCGCAACCTGAAGTTACACTTACCTGAAACAATGGCACCACACCTGACACTCCATTAGGTTCTGACTGGTCCTTCATCAGCACACACAGGTAGTAGATGATCTGATGCTGAAGTAAAAGCGTTCGGCTTCAATTAAAATGTCTGCAAACACAAAATTAGACGTGTTCACATGTGTGCTTACGTACCATATAAATAGCTTCATTTATGACGATATCTTTGATCTTGCTCATCTCAATAAAGGTGGTGACCTCGCGGCCTGAGGCATAAATGGAAGACACCTGGATGCCCAACGAGCCTATGACGAGCAGGGACTCGTGGTCCACCTTCACAAAGTGGATGTGAAGCATCATGCCAACCAGGGTGATGAGGATGGCGCTGGAGAGAACTGCTGTGTTCTGCAAAGAAATGAAGACATTTATGCACAACCTGGGAAATGTTTAAGAGATTGTTTCCAAAAATTCAAAATATTTTTACATGCATAATGCAGACAAGTCTGACCGTTTTTTTTAAATTACTTAAACACAATAATTGTGTAGATTACCTGTGTAAAGAAGAACACTGCATAAGCTATAAGCCACACAGAGCAGGTGTAGACCATAACCTTCCCAATGGACACTTTGGGGGAGCTAACAGTGAACTCCCTGCAAAAGCTGGAGTGACTCTGACARTCCAGAGTAATTGGTTTGCCACTAATATTAGTGAAGGCTTCGTCTTCCATTGCGCAGAACCCAAATACAGCTGGAGGAGAAATTAGCTTAAAGAGCTGTAAGCTAGTTAGCAGCAGTAAGCTAACGTAGGCTAACTGCTATAAACAGAGGTCAGCAGCATCATTTGAAGACGGAAGGCGATGAACAAGCGAAAAGGAAAATCAATGCCCAGAAGCTATCTTACTACAGTGATAGATATATTTTTTTTAAAAAAAATCAAAAACCAGTAAATATACTGACTGTGGCAAAGTCAAATGAAATAATGGAAGCAACTAATGTCCATTTTAGTTGCTTTGTTTTTCTCACCGGGGCGTTCTGTGAAATCGGGGCTTCAACAAATGCGTCCAGTAAACACGATTAGACCCCGTTATTAGCGAAAAAATGAATTAATGCATCTTATATTAATAACTTGCCATTTCTGTTCAATTTGTAAATGTTATGGTTTACAATTATACTTGTTTTTGTCTAACTAASCGGTTTTGGACGCACCGGTGTACAAACCAAGCAAACCTTTAAAGCAGCTGGAAGGAGCAAAGCATTATGGGTAATGGGTTTGCTAATGGATCAGGCAGAGGGACGCTGAATGGCGTGTTAGAACGTCCTAACATTTTACATTTTAAAATGAGTTTAATTTTTCTGTCAGCTCGAATACATACATTTTTATATGTTTTAATATAAAAACATGGCAGAGCAACTTCTAAAACTTTACTAAAGTATTATTANTAGAAAATTGAGCTGGACTGGAAATACAATTTATTGAGTCTGTTTTTCCACTTTCATTCGGGATAGATGTCGGTCTTTCATGAAAAAGAACTCGTTTTTTCTCATTAAATTGAGAAATACGTGTAGGATACAATGAACGTCTCTTACAATAACAAGTCTTTGTGATGTATCAAGAGCAACAGTATCCAGGGTAATGTCAGCGTACCACCAAGAAGGACCAACCACATCC
>NW_013955451.1:0-221 GCF_001266775.1 Austrofundulus limnaeus
TTTTAGGCAGTGTCTCCCAGCCATGCTCTCCATGCAGGTGTGGGTTTTCTCCAGGTTCTCTGGTTTCCTCCCACAGACAAAACATGACTGTTAGGCAGATTTAAAACTCTGAACTGTCTCTAGGTGTGAGTCAGAGAGTGAGTGTTTGTCTCTGTGTGTCCCTGTGACGGACTTAGGCCCCGCCCCTCAGTGACCCTGAAAGGTAGAAGCAGGTACAGATG
>NW_013955451.1:1221-2010 GCF_001266775.1 Austrofundulus limnaeus
CTTGTGAGGACAGGGACCACAGTGACCCAGAACCAAAGAGCCAGCAGCTCCTCTCTCATGTCTCTCCTAGAACTGAGAGTCCAAATCGGAAAGAAAACAACAATGATGTCAGATCTTCTGGGTCCAACAGACAGTCCAGGACTGAGTCTGCTACAGAGTCTACTATTTGTGACTTTGGTGGAACAAGGTTTGATAATGAAAGTGATGTTAGGCGCCATCAAAATACTAGCACAGGAGAAAAACCACATGTTTGTACATTTTGTGGCAAAAGTTATAAATCAAAATTCTGCTTTAAGCAACATGTTAGAGTTCACACAGGTGAGAAACCGTATTCCTGTGAAACATGCGGGAAATGTTTTACTTATCATAGTTCATTGACATTACACATGAGAACCCACACAGGTGAAAAACCTTATTCTTGTGAAACTTGTGGGAAATGTTTTGCTAAATGTAATTCATTGACTGTCCATGTGAGAATCCATACAGGTGAGAAGCCCTTGTCCTGTGCAACATGTGGTAAATGTTTTAGGTATCGTCATAAATTGAACATTCACACAAGAGCCCACACAGGTGAGAAACCTTATTCTTGTGGAACATGTGGAAAATGTTTTTCATATCGTCATAATTTGACATGTCACATGAAAACCCACACAGGTAATATGTTTTCCTGTAAAACTTGTGGAAAAATTTTCATTACAAAGAAGACTTTGACCGAGCACATGAAAACCCACACACGAAAGAAGACCAATGTGTGTGTAACATGTGGAAAAAGTTTCAGTGATGTGAATC
>NW_013955451.1:3010-3730 GCF_001266775.1 Austrofundulus limnaeus
AAATAAAAGTTTATCAAGCAAAGTTTAATGTTACAACTAATCATGGATCCCTTTAACTTTTGTTCCGTGAAGGACTTTGAGGAGCTTTTAGTTGTAAAGAGCTAAATAATGACAAGTTCAAAACTCTGAGTCCAGTCTTGTTGATCCATGTGACCATACCATGGATCTGATGAAGACCCTGATCAGACCCCCACCACCTCAGACCTGAACCAGTTGGAGACGATCAGATGAAGTCAGGGTTAAAAGTTACACTTTGAATCAGAAGATGTTCTAACAGTTTGTATCAAATGTTTTTATTGTATCAATTGAACAAAACGTTGAGTTGGAGTCATTTTTAGGAGAATAGAAAGTAGTTTGATGAAAATGTTTCTGTATTTTCTGTCTTCAGTCAGAAGAAGAACACAGATGTAATAAATGGAGAAGCTGAAGTTGAAATGTTGACTGATTTCCTGTTTTTTCTGCTCCAAATCCAACAAATCATCTGACAGTGAGAATGTCAGCGTGTCTGCTGATGACACTGTTGTTTCCACACATGAAGGAGCAGCAGAGCTTTAGCTGCTTTGAAGCTAAAAGCAGCTAAAAAGCAGCATCCAGAGGTTTGATGAGTCAGGACTGCAGGAACACAAAGCTTCCAGAGAGGGGGGGTGATGATGTGAATGTGTTGTGTGGTTATTAGCAGAGAACAAAGTGCTGACACACAGCCAATCACACTTCATTTCC
>NW_013955451.1:4531-5602 GCF_001266775.1 Austrofundulus limnaeus
TCCTTCAGCTGTACAGGGACTGAGCAGTGTTACAGAGACTGGATATTCTGGTACCAGAAGAAAGAAACAGAAACATTCAAAGTGATCTTTGATATTAACAGGAGTAACTGTAACATTGATAAAAGTTATTCCAGTCATCCTCAGTTAGATGATTTCTCAGCTGAGAGAAAGTCAAACGGCTGTAATTTGAAGATAAATTCAGTTAATCAGGTCCATTCAGCCTCCTACTACTGTGGCTGTTGGGTTTCTGGCTCCACGGTGATAAAAAGTGAGCTGAGGCTGAACAAAAAGCTCCAGCTGTAGAAACAGGAAGAGAGCAGGAAACAGTGAGTCTGAAGCCAAACATGCAGACAGATTGAAACAGAAACAGTTTCATCAAATCTGATGAAAACAGAATTTCAAAGTGTGAAGAAGACAAGAAGTTGGAAAGAAGCAGCTTATTGGACCTTTGATGACTTCTAGTCCACATGTTTTACACCTAAAGAGCAGCTCCCATTGCTTCCAGCTCACAGCTGAGAGGCCACATTGAAATGGAACCTGGCTCCAATTTGGCCCCAGCTCCTTCACTTTGACCCCGAAGATCTAAAGAGTCCAAAATCCTGCAGGACAGGAAGCAGCTGACAGATTTAGATCCAACATGTTTGTTCCAACTTCATTCAGCTCCAAGTTTCACAAGTTCAGCTTTTTACTAACTACAGACTTTTACTTTGAAAATCTGAACAAGTTCAGCTTTTTACTAACTAAAGACTTTTACTTTGAAAATCTGAACAAGTTCAGCTTTTTACTAACTACAGACTTTTACTTTGAAAATCTGAACAAGTTCAGCTTTTTACTAACTACAGACTTTTACTTTGAAAATCTGAACAAGTTCAGCTTTTTACTAACTACAGACTTTTACTTTGAAAATCTGAACAAGTTCAGCTTTTTACTAACTACAGACTTTTACTTTGAAAATCTGAACAGTTCATCTTTTTACTAACTACAGACTTTTACTTTGAAAATACTAACTACAGACTTTTACTTTGAAAATCTGAACAAGTTCAGCTTTTTACTAACTACAGACTTTTACTT
>NW_013955451.1:7207-7867 GCF_001266775.1 Austrofundulus limnaeus
GGTTTAGAAAAGAAACGTGATGTTTTGATTGGACATTGGGACTAAATGTTGAAAAGACAAATGAGACGAGTTCCTTTAGTTCAACATGAATCTGATGCTTTTAGGATGTGTGACTGACTGTGTGTCAAACTGCAGCTCAGGAGCCACTGCAGCCCGTGGTGAGCGTGTACCCAGCAGCATCCAGAGCCCCCCTGGAGGGGAAGACCTCCCTGCTGTGTCTGGCCTCCAACATGTTTCCTCCTGAGGTGCGCTTCTCCTGGAACAAGGAGCTGAGCCCTGCTAAAGGAAAGGAGCAGCTGGAGCTCAGAGAGCCGGGACGCAGCGCCTCCATCTTGCTGCTGGATCCAGAGGACAGCACGTCTACATACAGCTGCTCCGTCCAACACGAGGGGGGACAAGTGGACGCTGGAGTCAACATAGGTCAGGAAGACACAAACATTCAGCTTCATGTCAAAGAGAGCAGAGGAGCAGAGGACACACATGTCTCACTGCCACTCCAAACATTTGTCTCCTTTTGTGTCTCAGAGCTTCCAGCTGCAGCAGCCTCCTGTCCTCCAGAGACAGAGTCCAGGTCCTTCCAGTCCAGGTCCTTCCAGTCCAGGTCCTTCCAGTCCAGGTCCTTCCAGTCCAGGTCCTTCCAGTCCAGGTCCTTCCAGTCCA
>NW_013955451.1:8867-9731 GCF_001266775.1 Austrofundulus limnaeus
TGAATGTGACTAAATGTTTGTAGCTTGTTGTTGTGAATGTGTTGTGTGGTTATTAGCAGAGAACAACGTGCTGACACACAGCCAATCACACTTCATTTCCTGCAGCTGTGTGGCTTTGTGCTCTGCAGCCTCCACACCGTTAGCTGTGGCTTCTCACTTGAAGAAGACAATGACAGTTCCAAGCATGGACTGTGCTTCAACAATCATTCCAGGAAGCATCTGTGTTCTTCATGTGAGAGACAAACAGCTCAAATCCTCAACTCCCAGCTGACAAATCAACTGGGATCCAAGACAACATGACAAATGTTCAACATTTGAAGAAGAGCTCCAAGAAAACAGGACAATCAAATCATCAATGCTTTTTAATTGAAAGAAGGAGAAGAAAAGCAGAGAAACAGACAAAAAGCACATTTTGGAAAGTCTTCTTGAAGAACTTGTAAATAAAGAGTGGTTTGCATGAAAGGACAGAATGAGGTTTTCCTCTGTTTTCCATTGAAAAGCTGCTTTTCTTGCTCTTTTCTGGGAGGAAAGGCCAGCAGGAAGCAGTCAGTCAGCAGGTGTTCAGTTGGTGGACGCTCCCTTGTTTGTGAGGCTCATCAGCAGAGAGAGTCCACAGCAGTACACCAGACTCTTCACTATCAGCAGTGAGGACAGCAGGCACAGCAGCTTCACCCTCAACTCACACTGGAAGGACCTGGACTGGAAGGACCTGGACTGGAAGGACCTGGACTGGAAGGACCTGGACTCTGTCTCTGGAGGACAGGAGGCTGCTGCAGCTGGAAGCTCTGAGACACAAAAGGAGACAAATGTTTGGAGTGGCAGTGAGACATGTGTGTCCTCTGCTCCTCTGCTCTCTTTGACATG
>NW_013955451.1:10731-11080 GCF_001266775.1 Austrofundulus limnaeus
AAGGAACTCGTCTCATTTGTCTTTTCAACATTTAGTCCCAATGTCCAATCAAAACATCACGTTTCTTTTCTAAACCTCTTCCATTGAATCAAACAGTTCAACAGGAAATAGAAAAGTCAGAAATGGATCAGGAGGGTGGTCCGACGGGCCTTTAGCTCCAACAACTGATGGCACATTTCACACATTTCAACTTCAATCAGTTGATCAGCAAAAATCTGTTAGTTGTTGGAATAATGAAGCTAAACTTTAGGCTTTTATTTTGGAAAGCCCAGAAACTACATGCAGATAAAACCTGTGTGAGCCGGAGGAAAACATTTCTGACATGATGCAGATAAACTTTTAAAAGTTT
>NW_013955451.1:12080-12491 GCF_001266775.1 Austrofundulus limnaeus
TGTGTGTGTGTGTGTGTGTGTGTGTGTGTGTGTGTGTGTGTGTGTGTGTGAATTAAGCATCTAAAACCCTGTTTCTAACTTTAACGGACTCGATTCTGGTTCTGTACCGGTTCTGTGCAGCTGGTCCCAGCAGGTCTCCATGACTCCTTCAGCTCCGAACCGTTCGAACCTGGTCCCGAACCAGCAGGAAAACCAGTTTGCTTCTTCTGCACATGAATCACGTGATCGATGACGTGTCGCTGTCAGATCAAGCAGAGTGGCCACTGAAAGCGTGCGGCGAGATATCTGTCCGCCATCTTGGAAGGAGCTTCCTGACTGCTGTTCAAAAAGTTCTTATTTTAATGAAATAAACATAAATCATTCATGATGTGAGAACAAGACACAGTATATTCTGTAAGGAGACCTCCAAAG
>NW_013955451.1:13491-14570 GCF_001266775.1 Austrofundulus limnaeus
GTAAAATAGAATAAAGACAATAAAAACAACAATAAATAATAAAGCATGCAGAAAAAAGGAAGCATGAATTTAAAAACAGACTTAAACCTGTTAGAAAGATTTTATAAAACAAAGAAACTGATTCAGTTCTCTGTCCTGAAGGAATCAGGAGGATCTGGACCAGACAGAACCAGACAGAACCGGCTCAGAACCTTTAAACCCTTTAGTGAAACCGATGGTTTCGGCTGCTCACCGACAGGTTGTTGATGCGCATTCGGCTGATGGTTCGGCGATAGTAGCTGAAGTCGTTCTGGATGGCGGGGTTGGTCATCTGAAGTAAACACAAACAAAGATAAACAAAGCGCAGGGGGAAGTGATGAAGAGGAGCGCAGACAGGAGGAAGAGGCGGACCTTCAGCTCATCGAAGCGCAGCGTGAAGTGCAGGATGTGGGCGAACTGACGGGCCAGCGCCTGCTGGGACTCCAGGTGCTGGGTCGGAGTGGAGCTGGAGCTGGTGAGGACGTCCAGGAGACACTGCAGGCTGGACTCTGAGGGACACAGAGGGACATGTCTTTAGTGGACACCGTCCTGAGGGGCGGGTCGGGACACCTCTGCAGAACTCGGAGCAGTTCTTACCCAGTTTCTGTGAGAACTCGTAGAAAGTCTTGAGTTTAGCGACCAGAGGAACCACAGCGGACCAGGCCTTCTCCTGGACCAGCTCAGCACTCGGGTTCTGGATGGCCTACACACACACACACACACACACACACACACACANTTTCCTGTTTCTACAGCTGGAGCTTTTTGTTCAGCCTCAGCTCACTTTTTATCACCGTGGAGCCAGGAACCCAACAGCCACAGTAGTAGGAGGCTGAATGGACCTGATTAACTGAATTTATCTTCAAATTACAGCCGTTAGTTATGTTCTCAGCTGTAAAATCATCTTTCTGTGGATGATTGTAACCTTTATATATTTCAGAATCACTTCTATCAAATGCAAGAATAGGTTTAAATGTTTCTGTTTCTTTCTTCTGGTACCAGACTATCCAGCTATCACACTGCTCAGTCCCTGTACAGCTGAAGGTGACAGGTTGTCCAGC
>NW_013955452.1:0-775 GCF_001266775.1 Austrofundulus limnaeus
TTGTCTGCAGATGTAAACAAACACTTGATGACTTGTCTGCAGATGTAAACAAACGATGACTTGTGTGCAGATGTAAACAAACAGTCGATGACTTGTGTGCAGATGTAAACAAACACTTGATGACTTGTCTGCAGATGTAAACAAACACTTGATGACTTGTCTGCAGATGTAAACAAGCAATGACTTGTCTGCAGATGTAAACAAACGATGACTTGTGTGCAGATGTAAACAAACACTCGTTGACTTGTGTGCAGATGTAAACAAACACTTGATGACTTGTCTGCAGATGTAAACAAACACTTGATGACTTGTCTGCAGATGTAAACAAACACTTGATAACTTGTCTGCAGATGTAAACAAACACTTAATGACTTGTCTGCAGATGTAAACAAGCGATGACTTGTGTGCAGATGTAAACAAACACTCGTTGACTTGTCTGCAGATGTAAAACACTTGAGGACTTGTCTGCAGATGTAAACAAACGATGACTTGTGTGTAGATGTAAACAAACACTCGTTGACTTGTCTGCAGATGTAAACAAACACTTGATGACTTGTCTGCAGATGTAAACAAACACTTGATGACTTGTCTGCAGATGTAAACAAACACTTGATGACTTGTGTGCAGATGTAAACAAACACTTGATGACTTGTCTGCAGATGTAAACAAACACTCGATGACTTGTGTGCAGATGTAAACAAACACTTGATGACTTGTGTGCAGATGTAAACAAACACTTGATGACTTGTCTGCAGATGTAAACAAACACTTGATG
>NW_013955452.1:1735-4291 GCF_001266775.1 Austrofundulus limnaeus
CTGTAGGTCCAGAACCAGAGCTGTAGGTCCAGAACCAGAACTGTAGGTCCAGAACCAGAGCTGTAGGTCCAGAACCAGAACTGTAGGTCCAGAACCAGAGCTGTAGGTCCAGAACCAGAACTGTAGGTCCAGAACCAGAGCTGTAGGTCCAGAACCAGAACTGTAGGTCCAGAACCAGAACTGTAGGTCCAGAACCAGAGCTGTAGGTCCAGAACCAGAGCTGTAGGTCCAGAACCAGAACTGTAGGTCCAGAACCAGAGCTGTAGGTCCAGAACCAGAACTGTAGGTCCAGAACCAGAGCTGTAGGTCCAGAACCAGAACTGTAGGTCCAGAACCAAAACTGTAGGTCCAGAACCAGAGCTGTAGGTCCAGAACCAGAGCTGTAGGTCCAGAACCAGAACTGTAGGTCCAGAACCAGAGCTGTAGGTCCAGAACCAGAACTGTAGGTCCAGAACCAAAGCTGTAGGTCCAGAACCAGAGCTGTAGGTCCAGAACCAGAACTGTAGGTCCAGAACCAGAGCTGTAGGTCCAGAACCAGAGCTGTAGGTCCAGAACCAGAGCTGTAGGTCCAGAACCAGAGCTGTAGAACCAGAACCAGAACNGACTTGTGTGCAGATGTAAACAAACACTCGATGACTTGTGTGCAGATGTAAACAAACACTCGATGACTTGTGTGCAGATGTAAACAAACACTCGATGACTTGTGTGCAGATGTAAACAAACACTTGATGACTTGTGTGCAGATGTAAAACACTCGATGACTTGTGTGCAGATGTAAACAAACACTTGATGACTTGTGTGCAGATGTAAAACACTCGATAACTTGTGTGCAGATGTAAAACACTCGAGAACTTGTGTGCAGATGTAAAACACTCGATAACTTGTGTGCAGATGTAAACAAACACTCGATGAGTTGTGTGCAGATGTAAACAAACACTTGATGAGTTGTGTGCAGATGTAAAACACTCGATAACTTGTGTGCCGATAAAGACTCGGTGTTCTCTCCGCAGCATTGACATCATGAAGTACATCATTTACGGCCTGGCAGCTGGTTTCTTTGTGTTTGGAGTCCTGCTGCTGGTCGAGGGATTCTTCAGCACCGGAGCCATCAGGGACCTGTACGGGGAGTTTAAGATCACAGCCTGCGGACGCTGCCTCACTGCTTTTGTAAGAAACAACACAAAAAACAAAGAGTTCAGTCATATGAGACAGGATGGTTCAGGAACTGTGTGTTTTATTAAAACAGATGTTTTTAGCTGCTCCATGAAGCCCTCTGTGCTTCACTCTTAAATCAATCTGATTAAATCAGTTAAAATCAGCAGCATTAAGCAAACAGAACCTTAAAAACAGACGAAATCATTCAGAGCTGCCTGATATCTGTAAAATGGGTCTGATGGGAGTGGGGGAGGGACGCAGAGATGGACTTTGTTTTCTCTCAGGAAGGTTGTTGTTTTTTCTCGTGTGTAGTTTTCCARAGGAAAAGCTTTCTGGTTCAGGCCTCTGGAGACCAGACGTCAGCAGAGAGCTGAGAAAGACAAACGGTTCTGTTGGACTCCAACCTTTTTGTTTTGCTGTTGTTCAGACTGATGGAGGGTTTAATGGACACAGTTTTCTAACTAAACTCACCAGGAACAGAAAGGATGAAGTTCATCAGAAACTGATCATTTTCTAACAGAACAGTTTTACAAAACAAACTTTCATTTTTCATCTCCTCAGATGTCTTCAAAAACAAAACATCGTTTCTAGAAATGTCTTCCATGAACAAGCTGAGCATCAGAAGAAAACTAGAGTAGTTCCAGGAGAAGTGATGGATCCTTCCTCTTGGTGCAGGATTATTGTCAACATGGTTCTTAGTTCATAGTTCAGGTACAGACGAATAAACGAGTCTGCAACGAGTCATTCAAAGGTCTATAAAGTCCACATGTAGGCTCACCAGAACTGAACCTTGACCCAAAGCTGTTGTCTTCAAACTTCCTGTGTGCTCTGATGGGTGGTTGTGTTTTCAGCTGATGTTCCTGGCCTACCTCTTCTTCCTGGTGTGGCTCGGGGTGACGGCCTTCACCAGCCTGCCGGTCTTCATGTACTATAACGTCTGGTCCATGTGTCAGAACACCAGCTCTGTGGAGGGAGCCAACCTCTGCCTGGACCTGCGTCAGTTCGGTAAACACAGGAAACACATTTCATGATACTGCCACCACCATGCTTCACTGTACGATTCTTGTTAACTGATGTTCTGCCGACAAAACGCTTGAATTTTTGACATCAGATTATAGATATATAAATATAGAATGTATAAATGTAAATGTATAGATAAAACATGAAGGAAACAGAGAAGATCCCCTGKAGGAGGATCAGGGTCACAAACATTTAGTCCTGCTTGATGTTCCTGTTCAACATCCACATGTGTCGTTACACAACTCTTCAGAACAGAACCCATGATGACGTGTTACATCTGATCGTTCAGATCGTTCAGAACCAGAGCTGTAGGTCCAGAACCAGAACTGTAGGTCCAGAACCAGAACTGTAGGTCCAGAACCAGAGCTGTAGGTCCAGAAT
>NW_013955452.1:6042-6793 GCF_001266775.1 Austrofundulus limnaeus
GGAGCTGTAGGTCCAGAACAGGAGCTGTAGGTCCAGAACCAGAACTGTAGGTCCAGAACCAGAGCTGTAGGTCCAGAACAGGAGCTGTAGGTCCAGAACCAGAACTGTAGGTCCAGAACCAGAGCTGTAGGTCCAGAACAGGAGCTGTAGGTCCAGAACCAGAACTGTAGGTCCAGAACCAGAGCTGTAGGTCCAGAACCAGAGCTGTAGGTCCAGAACCAGAACCAGAGCTGTAGGTCCAGAACCAGAACTGTAGGTCCAGAACCAGAGCTGTAGGTCCAGAACCAGAACAGGAGCTGTAGGTCCAGAACCAGAACTGTAGGTCCAGAACCAGAGCTGTAGGTCCAGAACCAGAGCTGTAGGTCCAGAACCAGAACTGTAGTTCCAGAACAAGAGCTGTAGGTCTAGAACCAGAACTGTAGGTCCAGAACCAGAGCTGTAGGTCCAGAACCAGAGCTGTAGGTCCAGAACCAGAACTGTAGGTCCAGTAGGTCCAGAACCAGAGCTGTAGGTCCAGAACCAGAGCTGTAGGTCCAGAACCAGAACTGTAGGTCCAGAACCAGAGCTGTAGGTCCAGAACCAGAACTGTAGGTCCAGTAGGTCCAGAACCAGATCTGTAGGTCCAGAACCAGAGCTGTAGGTCCAGAACCAGAACTGTAGGTCCAGAACCAGAGCTGTAGGTCCAGAACCAGAACAGGAGGTCCAGAACCAGAACTGTAGGTCCAGAACCAGAACTGTAGGTCCAGAACCA
>NW_013955452.1:8633-9552 GCF_001266775.1 Austrofundulus limnaeus
GTTCACCAGTGCTTTCTTTATTTCTCAGGATGGATCAAACTGTAGGTTTTACCACTCCTAATATTGTAACAATTTCTCAGGTGTTTTTATTTTTATGTTTTTTCATCCTAAAGATGGCTTGTTTCTCCTGCACAGGGAGCTCCTCTGATCACATTTATTCTTGATAACAATCCTCCAAACACAAGCACCACACCTGAAATCATCTCCAGGCCTTTTATCTATGACATAATGAAGGAAGTGCCCACACCTGCTCCTCAAATAATATTTGAGTCAATTGTCTAAAACCTTTTAAAACCTAAACCTTTCATCCTGTTTTAATGTGTGGACCCTCAAACGAAAGCTGAAAGTCTGGACTTTATGTCCATGTACATAATAGACCTGTAGCTTCAACATGTTTCAGTAAACAGGTAACATTGTGTAATCTGTGTGCTGCTGTTCTCAGCCAGGTCTATCCTGATTTTAAACCTGCTTAAATAAAGGTTAAATAGAAAAAAAAACTTTGTCAGTGTGCAGATAGATATGGACCTAACTGTATATGTTTGTATTATTGGAGATCAACTGAACTGTCAGTTGATCTTTTAATAATCAGAACCTCCTGAGGGTCCGGTCCAGTTTTACCTCTGCTGGGTCCACCATGTTGTTTGAATCAAAGGAACCATCAGAGGTTCAGTGTGCTGCCACCCTCTGGCCATCACTTCAAACTGCAGCTGCCTCCTGCAGCCCGACTTTTATGGTTCAGATAATGAAAGGTCAGGCGGGTCCAGTGCTGCGGTCACACCGGGCCTGACCCGGTTAGTAACGGTGCAGAACCAGTCAGGTGTTAACCTTGATTTAAGACTCCTACAGCTCTGTGGACATTCCTCCTCCTTCCTGCTGCTGCTGCTGGTGATGATGATGATGATGATGATGATGATGATGA
>NW_013955452.1:10552-11530 GCF_001266775.1 Austrofundulus limnaeus
AACAGGAAACAGTCAGTGATGAAACAGGAAACAGTCAGTGATGAAACAGGAAACAGTCGGTGATGAAACAGGAAACAGTCAGTGATGAAACAGGAAACAGTCGGTGATGAAACAAGAAACAGTCGGTGATGAAACAGGAAACAGTTAGTGATGAAACAGGAAACAGTCAGTGGTGAAACTGGAAACACACAATGATGAAACAGGAAACAGTTGGTGATGAAACAGGAAACAGTCAGTGATGAAACTGGAAACACACAATGATAAAACAGGAAACAGTCGGTGATGAAACAGGAAACAGTCAGTGATGAAACAGGATACAGTTGGTGATGAAACAGGAAACAGTCAGTGATGAAACAGGAAACAGTCAGTGATGAAACAGGAAACAGTCGGTGATGAAACAGGAAACAGTCGGTGATGAAACAGGAAACAGTCAGTGATGAAACAGGATGCAGTCGGTGATGAAACAGGAAACAGTCAGTGATGAAACAGGAAACACAAAATGATGAAACAGGAAACAGTCGGTGATGAAACAGGAAACAGTCAGTGATGAAACAGGAAACAGTCGGTGGTGAAACAGGAAACAGTGATGAAACAGGAAACAGTCAGTGATGAAACAGGAAACAGTCAGTGATGAAACAGGAAACAGTCGGTGGTGAAGCTGGAAACAGTTTGTGATGAAATAGGAAACAGTCGGTGATGAAACAGGAAAGAGTCGGTGATGAAACAGGAAACAGTCGGTGGTGAAGCTGGAAACAGTTTGTGATGAAACAGGAAACAGTCGGTGATGAAACAGGAAAGAGTCGGTGATGAAACAGGAAACAGTCGGTGATGAAACAGGAAACAGTCGGTGGTGAAGCTGGAAACAATTTGTGATGAAACAGGAAACAGTCGGTGGTGAAGCTGGAAACAGTTTGTGATGAAACAGGAAACAGTCGGTGATGAAACAGGAAACAGTCCGTGGTAAAGCTGGAAACAGTT
>NW_013955453.1:0-705 GCF_001266775.1 Austrofundulus limnaeus
GGTCCAGTCCTGGGTCATGTTCCGGGTCCAGTCCTGGGTCATGTTCCGGGTCCAGACCTGGGTCATGTTCCGGGTCTACATGTTAACTTTAAGCTCTAAAACAATAACTTCATCATTTATTCACAGAAGATCAGAACAGGAACAATAAAACTTTATTTTAATGTTTTACCGCAGCTGAACTGGACCAGAACAAAGTTCTGGTGGTGGACTGTGGAGACCGGTTCTGTTTACAGCTGCAGGTTTGGTTCTGCAGGAGTCCAAACACCTGAACAGAACCTGTACTTCCTGTTCAGTCTGACCCATGTGAGCCAGGTCCTACACCTCTGGGTCTGGGTTCATGGTTCTCCTATTTGGACCCGACCAGAACCTGTGACTTCATCAGCCTGAAATCAGCTCTGAACCGTTTCATCCTGCCTGACTCATGAGCAGGAAGGTTGTCGGATCAAATCCCAGCCTGGGACCTTCCTGGGTACAGAATGCATGTTCTCTCTGTGCAGCTGTGAGTTTTCCTCTCACAGACCAGAACCAGGACTGGTGGACTCCCAGAACCAGGACTGGTGGACTCCCAGAACCAGGACTGGTGGACTCCCAGAACCAGGACTGGTGGACTCCCAGAACCAGGACTGGTGGACTCCCAGAACCAGAACTGATGGACTCCCAGAACCAGGACTGGTGGACTCCCAGAACCAGGACTGGTGGACTCCC
>NW_013955453.1:5300-6383 GCF_001266775.1 Austrofundulus limnaeus
GGAGGAGACAGGAGACAGGAGACAGAAGGAGACAGGAGGAGACAGGAGACAGGAAACAGGAGGAGGGAGGAGACAGGAAACAGAAGGAGACAGGAGGAGACAGGAGACAGGAAACAGGAGGAGACAGGAGACAGGAGACAGAAGGAGACAGGAGACAGGAGACAGAAGGAGACAGGAGGAGCAGGTCATCTGAGAAGTTGGAAAAATATTTGTTGTTTGAATTAAATTGAAATCAGGTTCCTCCTCCTGCTCCTTCTTGGAAATAAATCTGTAGGACTTCAGGTGTAGCATGAACGGAGGAGGAGGAGGAGGAGGAGGAGGAGACAAGAGGAGGAGCAGGAGGATGAACTGAGTCTCCTTTCAGAGTGTGAAGCTGCAGGAGATGCTGTGATTGGCTGACAGTTCAGAATGAAACAGATCCAGGAGCTCCAGGTCACACAGGTGTCTCTCACCTGAGCTCCAGGTCACACAGGTGTCTCTCACCTGGGCTCCAGGTCACACAGGTGTCTCTCACCTGGGCTCCAGGTCACACAGGTGTCCCTCACCTGGGCTCCAGGTCACACAGGTGTCCCTCACCTGAGCTCCAGGTCACACAGGTGTCTCTCACCTGAGCTCCAGGTCACACAGGTGTCCCTCACCTGAGCTCCAGGTCACACAGGTGTCTCTCAGCTGAGCTCCAGGTCACACAGTGTCTCTCACCTGGGCTCCAGGTCACACAGGTGTCTCTCACCTGAGCTCCAGGTCCCACAGGTGTCTCTCACCTGAGCTCCAGGTCACACAGGTGTCTCTCAGCTGAGCTCCAGGTCACACAGGTGTCTGTCAGCTGAGCTCCAGGTCACACAGGTGTCTCTCACCTGAGCTCCAGGTCACACAGGTGTCCGAGCAGAAGGTCCCAGAAAAGAGGAGCAGCGTCCTCCAGGGAGGCTGCTGTCAGCAGATAATGAGTCCTCCTGCTGCAGTTAGCTCCAGGTCCAACAAACTGCAGAGTCATCAGTTTACAACTGGACCAGGACTTAGACGGGTCCCAGAGGAGGAGCAGGAGGAGGAGAAGAGGAGGAGGAGGAGGGGGGAGGGGGAGGAGAA
>NW_013955453.1:7383-8182 GCF_001266775.1 Austrofundulus limnaeus
AACATAAGCTGAAGTTATAATAACCCTGAGCTGAAGTTATATTAAACCTGAGCTGTAGTTATATTAAACCTGAGCTGAAGTTATATTAAACCTGAGCTGTAGTTATATTAAACCTGAGCTGAAGTTATATTAAACCTGAGCTGAAGTTATAATAAACATGAGTTGAAGTTATATTAAACATGAGTTGAAGTTATAATAAACATGAGCTGAAGTTATATTAAACATGAGCTGAAGTTATATTAAACATGAGCTGAAGTTATGTTAAACATGAGCTGAAGTTATATTAAACCTGAGCTGAAGTTATATTAAACATGAGCTGAAGTTATATTAAACATGAGCTGAAGTTAAATTAAACATGAGCTGAAGTTATATTAAACATGAGCTGAAGTTATATTAAACATGAGCTGAAGTTATATTAAACACAAGCTGAAGTTTATTAAACATGAGCTGAAGTTATATTAAACATGAGCTGAAGTTATATTAAACCTGAGCTGAAGTTATATTAAACATGAGCTGAAGTTATATTAAACCTGAGCTGAAGTTATATTAAACCTGAGCTGAAGTTATAATAAACATGAGTTGAAGTTATAATAAACATGAGCTGAAGTTATATTAAACCTGAGCTGAAGTTATAATAAACATGAGTTGAAGTTATAATAAACCTGAGCTGAAGTTATATTAAACCAGAGCTGAAGTTATAATAAACACAAGCTGAAGTTATATTAAACATGAGCTGAAGTTATATTAAACACAAGCTGAAGTTATATTAAACATGAGCTGAAGTTATATTAAACACAAG
>NW_013955453.1:9182-9641 GCF_001266775.1 Austrofundulus limnaeus
AACCAGCAGTCACTGGGTGAGGGGCCGGAGACACCTTGGACAGGTCCACAGTCCATCACAGAGACACCCTGGACAGGTCCACAGTCCATCACAGAGACACCTTGGACAGGTCCACAGTCCATCACAGAGACACCCTGGACAGGTCCATAGTCCATCACAGAGACACCTTGGACAGGTCCACAGTCCATCACAGAGACACCTTGGACAGGTCCATAGTCCATCACAGACACCCTGGACAGGTCCACAGTCCATCACAGAGACACCTTGGACAGGTCCACAGTCCATCACAGAGACACCTTGGACAGGTCCACAGTCCATCACAGACACCCTGGACAGAACTACAGTCCATCACAGAGACACCTTGGACAGGTCCACAGTCCATCACAGAGACACCTTGGACAGGTCCACAGTCCATCACAGAGACACCCTGGACAGGTCCACAGTCCATCACAGAGACAC
>NW_013955453.1:12451-13669 GCF_001266775.1 Austrofundulus limnaeus
GTTGTCATTTCTTCAGCTTTTAACTCCAGTTCTGTAAAAGTTGTGTCTCTGAGGACATGTCCCAGTGTCCCTGCGTCCTCCTCTAACAGAGTCAGACAGGAAGTGGAGCCTTCACCTCCCTCCTCRTCCTCCCTCTGAGGACTTGCTTTGGGACAACAGGACCATTTGCATCATTGATGAGGAGCAGAGGGAGGTGCAAACAGAGGAGGAGAGCAAACAGCCAGATGATGACATTTGTTCTGCTGAGACAGAGGACAGAGGAGGACGCTGTGATGGACAGAGACAGAACCAGAAGACAAAGAGCTGAGCACTTTATAATATTCATGTGGTCAGATCAGACCTCAGTGGACTGTCTCTGTCACACACAGAGACAGTCCACTGAGGTCTGATCTGACCTCAGTGGACTGTCTCTGTGTGTGTCTCAGACACACTCAGAGACAGTCCACTGAGGTCTGATCTGATCTGATCTGATCTGGACCTCAGTGGACTGTCTCTCTCTCTCTCTCTGTGTCTGAAAGAAAAATAGTTTCTCAAAGTTTGACTGAACTTCTTGTCTCACCTGGTCTCCTGCTGTCTCTGATTGTTGGACCTCCAGTCCAGTGTGTGTGTGTGTGTGTGTGTGTGTGTTGTTTACATCATCAGACACATGTGTGAACAAACTGAATTAGCAGTGTTTAGGTTGAGACATCAGTGTAGTCTCTGTGTCCTGGCTCTGTGGATCCAGGTGAGTCCCAGTGTAAAGTGGTTTCATGAGTGGGAACAGGTGTGGCAGTTGTGTGGAAGTGGGTGAGACATGCTGAGTTGTGACAAAGACATGACAGTTTTACTGAATGGGTTCAGGGAAGTGACCGTGTGCTTCAGACACCAGGGTTTAGGATGTGTCAGACTGTGTTGTGTGCAGTGTTGTGTGTCTAATGTGCAGTCAGCCTGTGGAACATCTCCCACTGACACCAGGTCAGGTTCTATGATCCATTGTTACTGGGTCTGTCTCTGAGCAGGACCAGCTCTGAAACCAGTCCACTTCCTGCTTCTGTGTTACATGTTGTGTGTTACATGTTGTATGTTACATGTTGTATGTTGTGTGTTGTATGTTACATGTTGCATGTTACATGTTGTATGTTACATGTTGTGTGTTGCATGTTGTGAGCTGTTTGCTGCATGTTGTATGTTTCACGTTGTGTTTTCTGTGCTGTGTGTTGTATGTTATATGTTGTATGT
>NW_013955453.1:14669-15906 GCF_001266775.1 Austrofundulus limnaeus
AAAACCCAGTTCTGGTCCAGTAAAACCCAGTTCTGGTCCAGTAAAACCCAGTTCTGGTCCAGTAAAACCCAGTTCTGGTCCAGTAAAACCCAGTTGTGGTTTCATGGGGACTCAGTTTCAGTAAATTCACTGAAACAGCAGTGAAAGAGTTAAAGCTGAATATTAAACTCCTCAGTGGGACAGGGTGCTGCAGGATCCAAAAGAATACAAGAGAATCTCTATTTTGGGGGTTCTACTGGGTTCTATCTTAAGTCCCCTGCTTTTTTCTCTTTCCCTGCATCCTTTGGGTTCTACACTCAGGAAGTGTAGGATTTCTTTTCATTGTTTCACTGATGACAGTCAGGTTTTGTGTACATGCCAGTGAGAAAGAAGGACCTCTCAGTTAGACCACTTCTGTTGTGTCTTTAAGACATCAAAGTCTGAAAGTCTTTAAACTTTTTAAARGAGAGGAGAACAGAAGAGATGGTGTTTGGTCCCAGTAGCTTCTGAGAACCTTCTCCTGATCATCTGCATGTAAAGCAGACAGTTTGTAACTGGGGTTTCAGGATGAGGTAAGATCAGGTAAGATGAGGTAYGATCAGGTAAGATGAGGTATGAGAGATGAGATAAGATGAGTTGTCTGGCTGTGAGTTGGGATAAAGTGATAACAAACAGGTCAACAGGCTGTTGTGTGTCTCCCACACACAGCAGCTGCATGATGATAATGTTTGGGTCTGTCATGAAAACATGATGAGGTTTCTGCTTTTATCTGACCAGAGAACTCATCCCAGCTGCTTGAAGGAAACTGACTACATCAAATCTGAGGAAAATGAGAGGCTTTTTTTAAACAAAGGTTATTTCAGCTTCATTACAGCAGATCAAAATCCTGCAGAGAAGCAGGCTGTTCTCTGCTCCACCACCTGACTCATAAAATTCTCCTAACAAGCCTTTTTATTGCTTTCCTGCTGTTTGCACCTCATCCAGACTCACTCTGCAGAACGGCCTCATCTTTGAAATCACTACAATCAGACGGGATGGAGGAGGGGGGCTTTCTGTTCTCAGGGGTCAGAGGTTAAGAGGTTTCACCTACAGAGGTCAAATCAGGTCATCCACAGGAAGAAAAAAAGAGACAAGAACTGACACTGACCTGAACATGGACCAGAACCTGAACATGGACCAGAACCTGAACATGGACCAGAACCTGAACATGGACCAGAACCTGAACATGGACCAGAACCTGAACATGGACCAGAACCTG
>NW_013955453.1:16906-17535 GCF_001266775.1 Austrofundulus limnaeus
GGTTAGTGTTAACTATAAACCAGTAATGGTTAATATTAGGGAAAATATCTGGGTTAGGCATAAATACAGTTACAAAATGAAAGGAAGTCAATACAAAGTCCTCAGTTTGATGTAAACACAAGGATGTGTGTGTGAGTGGGGCGGGGTGGGGGGGTCCTGTGTAATTCAGCAGCATGTCCTGAAACAGATCCCTGCTCCAACACTTTCCCATGTGGCGTCATGTGTCATGAGACCCAGTTCTGCTGGCTTGGAAACAGATTGCTGCAGTTTGTTACCCATGATGCCATGCTGCATGTTGTCATCCTCACATGGGTTGTGGTGCACTTTTCTCTCAGGAGAAAATACACAACTAACATGCTGTAGTTAAGTTTAGAGTCTGTGCTTCAGGTCTACGTGGAAGTGAAGCCACTTTTCAGAATAAATATAAAACATAAAACTTTAAATTTCTATGATGTGTGATTTATTAACAGGAAAACCTTCAGGAGAGGAATCTTCTAAAGGTTTAACCTAATTTATTAACAACAGAGACGTTTAACTTTAACATACTAATAGTATGGTACAGTATGATACAGCATGGTATGGTACAGTATAGTATGGTACGGTATGGTATAGTATAGTATGGTACGGTA
>NW_013955454.1:0-695 GCF_001266775.1 Austrofundulus limnaeus
ATGAGACTGAAGACATGACAGAGACATGAGACTGAAGACAAGAGACTGAAGACAAGAGACTGAAGACATGACCGAGAAATGAAACGAGACATGAGACTGAAGACAAGACACAGAAGACATGAGACTGAAGACATGAGACAGAAGACATGAGACTGAAGACATGAGACTGAAGACAGACAGAAGACAAGAGACAGAAAACATTAGACTGAAGACAAGAGACTGAAGATAAGAGACTGAAGACAAGAGACAGAAGACAAGAGACTGAAGACATGAGACAGAAGACATGAGATTGAAGACATGAGACAGAAGACATTAGACTAAAGACAAGAGACTGAAGACAAGAGACTGAAGACATGAGACTTAAGACATGAGACTGAAGACATGAGACAGAAGACATTAGACTAAAGACATGAGACTGAAGACAAGAGAAAGAAGACATTAGACTGAAGACAAGAGACTGAAGACAAGAGACAGAAGACAAGAGACTGAAGACATGAGACAGAAGACATGAGATTGAAGACATGAGACAGAAGACATTAGACTAAAGACATGAGACTGAAGACAAGAGAAAGAAGACATTACAAGAAGACAAGAGACTGAAGACCTGAGACTGAAGACAAGATACAGAAGACAAGAGACAGAAGACATGAGACAGAAGACATGAGACTGAAGACATGAGATTGAAGACATGAGAC
>NW_013955454.1:1065-3869 GCF_001266775.1 Austrofundulus limnaeus
AGACTGAAGACAAGAGACTGAAGACAAGAGACTGAAGACATGAGACTTAAGACATGAGACTGAAGACAAGAGACAGAAGACATTAGACTGAAGACATGAGACTGAAGACAAGAGACTGAAGCCATGAGAATGAAGACATGAGACAGAAGACATGAGACTGAAGATATGAGACTGAAGACATGAGATTGAAAACATGAGACAGAAGACATTAGACTAAAGACCAGAGACTGAAGACATGAGACTTAAGACATGAGACTGAAGACATGAGACAGAAGACATTAGACTAAAGACATGAGACTGAAGACAAGAGACAGAAGACATTAGACTGAAGACAAGAGACTGAAGACATGAGACTGAAGACATGAGACAGAAGACATGAGACTGAAGACATGAGACTGAAGACATGACAGAGACATGAGACTGAAGACAAGAGACTGAAGACAAGAGACTGAAGACATGAGACTGAAGACATGAGACAGAAGACATGAGACTGAAGACATGAGACTGAAGACAATAGACAGAAGAAAAGAGACAGAAGACATTAGACTGAAGACAAGAGACTGAAGACAGAGACAGAAGACATTAGACTGAAGATAAGAGACTGAAGACAAGAGACAGAAGACAAGAGACTGAAGACATGAGACAGAAGACATGAGACAGAAGACAAGAGACTGAAGACAAGAGACAGAAGACATTAGACTGAAGACAAGAGACTGCAGACAAGAGACAGAAGACAAGAGAAAGGAGACATTAGACTGAAGATAAGAGACAGAAGACAAGAGACTGAAGACATGAGACCGAAGACATGAGACAGAAGACAAGAGACAGAAGGCATTAGACTGAAGACAAGAGACAGAAGACATTAGACTGAAGACAAGAGACAGAAGACATGAGACTGAAGACATGAGACTGAAGACATTAGACTGAAAACATGAGACTGAACACATGAGACTGAAGACAAGAGACAGAAGACAAGAGACAGAAGACAAGAGACTGAAGACATGAGAAAGAAGACATGAGACTGAAGACATGAGACAGAAGACATGAGACAGAAGACATTAGACTGAAGACATGAGACTGAAGACAAGAGACAGAACACATGAGACAGAAGACAAGAGACAGAAGACTGAAGACATGAGACAGAAGACATGAGACAGAAGACAAGAGACAGAAGAATGAAGACATGAGACAGAAGAAAAGAGACAGAAGACATGAGACTGAAGAAATGAGACAGAAGACACAAGACTGAAGACAAGAGACAGAAGACATGAGACTGAAGACATGAGACAGAAGACATGAGACAGAAGACATTAGACTGAAGACATGAGACAGAAGACAAGAGACAGAAGACTGAAGACATAAGACTGAAGACATAAGACTGAAGACATGAGACAGAAGACAAGAGACAGAAGACATGAGACTGAAGAAATGAGACAGAAGACACAAGACTGAAGACAAGAGACAAAAGACATTAGACTGAAGACAAGAGACTGAAGACATGAGACTGAAGACATTAGACTGAAGACATGAGATTAAAGACAAGAGACAAAAGACATGAGACTTAAGACATGAGACTGAAGACATGAGACAGAAGACATTAGACTGAAGACATGAGACTGAAGACAAGAGACTGAAGACATGAGATAGAAGACATGAGACAGAAGATATGAGATTGAAGACATGAGACAGAAGACATTAGACTGAAGACATGAGACTGAAGGCAAGAGACAGAAGACATGAGATAGAAGACATGAGACAGAAGATATGAGATTGAAGACAAGAGACAGAAGACATTAGACTGAAGACAAGAGACTGAAGACAAGAGACAGAAGACAAGAGACTGAAGACATGAGACAGAAGACATGAGACTGAAGACATTAGACTGAAAACATGAGACTGAAGACATGAGACTGAAGACAAGAGACAGAAGACAAGAGAATGAAGACAAGTGACTGTAGACATGAGACAGAAGACATGAGACAGAAGACATGAGACTGAAGACATGAGATTGAAGACATGAGACAGAAGACATTAGACTGAAGACATGATACTGAAGACAAGAGACAGAAGACATGAGACAGAAGACAAGAGACAGAAGACAAGAGACAGAACATGTAAGACTGAAGACATGAGACAGAAGACAAGAGACAGAAGACATAAGACATAAGACTGAAGACATGAGACAGAAGACATGAGAGAGAAGACAAGAGACTGAAGACAGAAGACATAAGACTGAAGGCATGAGACAGAAGACATGAGAAAGAAGACAAGAGACAGAAGACGTGAGACAGAAGACAGAAGACATAAGACTGAAGACATGAGACAGAAGACATTAGACTGAAGACATGAGACAGAAGACAAGAGACTGAAGACATGAGACTGAAGACATGAGACAGAAGACAAGAGACAGAAGGCATTAGACTGAAGACAAGAGACAGAAGACATTAGACTGAAGACAAGAGACTGAAGACAAGAGACAGAAGACAAGAGACTGAAGACATGAGACAGAAGACATGAGACTGAAGACATGAGACTGAAGACAATAGACAGAAGAAAAGAGACAGAAGACATTAGACTGAAGACAAGAGACTGAAGACAGAGACAGAAGACATTAGACTGAAGATAAGAGACTGAAGACAAGAGACAGAAGACAAGAGACTGAAGACATGAGACAGAAGACATGAGACAGAAGACAAGAGACAGAAGACATTAGACTGAAGACATGAGACTGAAGACAATAGACTGAAGACAAGAGACAGAAGACATTAGACTGAAGACAAGAGAGTGAATACAATAGACTGAAG
>NW_013955454.1:4869-6371 GCF_001266775.1 Austrofundulus limnaeus
GTTCTGAGGACCAGAACAGGTTCTGAGGACCAGAACAGGTTCTGGGACATGTGTCCTCCTCTCTGGACTCTGGACCAGGTGATCTGGTTAAGAACCTGCATGCCTTCAGAGCAGAACCAGAACCATCAGGTGAAGACCTCAGTGTTGTGTTCTGGACCTGAAGTCTTGTCTTGTTTCAGCTGCTCCAGAACCGGGCCTGGTACCAGGATCAGGTCTCAGACTGGGAGGAAGCGTCTGCAGGAGGAGCGGTTCTGCTTGGTTCTGTTCCAGCAGGGGTGGAGCTGCTGGTCTGGATCAGAACAATCCGCTCTGACAGGTCTGGACTCTGGGGGTTCTGAACACAGACCCTGCAGGGACAAACTGAACCAGATCCACTGTGACAAGCAGAGACGTCCAGAACCGGAGGGGAACCGGTTCCTCCAAACACCACAGAGAGGATATCGGTCCATCAGAACCTCATCGGGTCAGAACCTTGCACCCACAGAACAGGTGTGAGGGGGCGGAGCCAAACCCACTGAGAGCAGAAACAGGAAGTGTCAAAGAAAGAAAACAAACCCAGAAGGTTCTGTTTGGACCGCTGGTTCCTCCGGGCTCCCATGATGCTCTCTGTTTGACCTCTGACCCCAGAGTCCGTGACCGGTTCTGTCCAAACCACCCGCAGAACCTTCACACCACCGAGAAGTTCTGCTGCAGGGTCCGAGACCTCCAAACAGTTCTGAGGGGCTACAGGGTCCGGTTCTGAGGAGCTACAGGGTCTAGTTCTGAGGGGCTACAGGGTCCAGTTCTGAGGAGCTACAGGGTCTAGTTCTGAGGGGCTACAGGGTCCAGTTCTGAGGGGCTACAGGGTCCAGTTCTGAGGGGCTACATGATCCGGTTCTGAGGGGCTACAGGGTTCTGAGGGGCTACAGGGTCCAGTTCTGAGGGGCTACATGGTCCAGTTCTGAGGGGCTACAGGGTCCAGTTCTGAGGGGCTACAGGGTCCAGTTCTGAGGGGCTACAGGGTCCAGTTCTGAGGGACTACAGGGTCCAGGACCAGGAAGTGACTGAGCTTTTAATGAAAACAGATTTAATTTTCTTTAAATCCAAACTGGACCTGCTGGGTCTGCTGGGTCTGCTGGGTCTGCTGGGTCTGCTGATATCAAAATAAAACTGACCTAATAAATCCTGGGTTTCCTCAGACTGGACTCTCCTGGATTCAGAGAAGAAGTCCAGAGGAGGGACAGTGGACATATGGGTCCTCCTCAGCAGTGTGACTTCAGGGCAGCAGGTCCGGTTCTGGTCGGTAAATTTAGCTGTGACCTTTCAGAACCGCCTGTTGTTTTGGATAATTCCTGCTGTGAAGCAGAACTCTCCTCTTTATAAAATATTCTGTATGTATAAGTTGTGTGTTTGTATATGTATAATATAAGTTGTGTGTTTGTATATGTATAATATAAGTTGTGTGTTTGTATATGTATAATATAAGTTGTGTGTTTGTATATGTATAATATAAATATGTATAA
>NW_013955454.1:7252-7788 GCF_001266775.1 Austrofundulus limnaeus
GAACTTTATAAACAACCAGAACTTTACAAACAATCAGAACTTTTCCAACAATCAGAACTTTATAAACAATCAGAACTTTTCCAACAATCAGAACTTTACAAACAATCAGAACTTTTCCAACAATCAGAACTTTATAAACAATCAGAACTTTTCCAACAATCAGAACTTTACAAACAATCAGAACTTTTCCAACAATCAGAACTTTATAAACAATCAGAACTTTTCCAACAATCAGAACTTTACAAACAATCAGAACTTTTCCAACAATCAGAACTTTATAAACAATCAGAACTTTTCCAACAATCAGAACTTTACAAACAATCAGAACTTTTCCAACAATCAGAACTTTATAAACAATCAGAACTTTTCCAACAATCAGAACTTTACAAACAATCAGAACTTTTCCAACAATCAGAACTTTATAAACAATCAGAACTTTTCCAACAATCAGAACTTTACAAACAATCAGAACTTTTCCAACAATCAGAACTTTATAAACAATCAGAACTTTTCCAACAATCAGAACTTTACAAACA
>NW_013955454.1:8788-9362 GCF_001266775.1 Austrofundulus limnaeus
TCCAGCTGCTGCCTCTGATCCAGAACCTCGAGAACAACACTGATCTTTGAACAGAACCAAACTGGACCGGTTCAGACTCAAACCAGGACCAGAACTCACCTGAGAGACAGGATGAGCAGAGAACCCGCCGAGGGGACCGTCTTCATCATGGTCCTCCAGCCCGTCCGGACTCCTTAACCCGGTCCAAACAAGTCCCGGTCCGAACTCTTCCAGCCGGTCCGGACTCCTCGCGGCTCCAGCTCTTTTCACACTCCGAACCTTCTCGTGACTGCCGGGAGTCAGGAGGTTCTGTTAACATTGCAGACCGAAGCCGAACCGGTCCGGAACAGAATCCATCAGCTGTTCGGCGGTTCTGGACTCCCAGGCTCTCTGAGGAGCAGGAGGGTCAGACGGTCCCGCCTCCGGTCCGGATTGGTCCAACCGACCAGCGGCTCAGCCAATCAGCTCCTCAGTTCTCAGAAGACCAGTGATCCGGATCTGAAGTTCTACCTGGACCTGGACCTGGATCAGGACCTGGACCTGGATCAGGACCTGGACCTGGATCAGGACCTGGACCTGGATCAGGACCTGGACC
>NW_013955455.1:0-237 GCF_001266775.1 Austrofundulus limnaeus
CTCTCCCTCTCTGTGCTCCACTACACAGGGGTTCAGCTGACCCCTCCCCTCCTGTTTTCTTAGTGTGTGGGAGGAGTCAACTCTCGCTTTAGCATGATAGCTCGTTGCTAAATAAACGCTTCAAAGCAGAACGCGGCTGCAGAAGTGTTGGGAGCACTAGAACCTGGATTTCGCTGCGGAGGGAGGGAGGGAGAGAGAGACTGAGTGAGACAGAGAGAAAGAGACTGAGTGAGACAG